>NC_080047.1:43944188-44244188 GCF_026212465.1 Amaranthus tricolor
ATGACAGTATAAAACAGAGTTTATCGCATTACAAATAGATGCACTGTCGCATTTGTGCTCAAACTAGCGCACCTTGGATAAATTGTTTCTTAAAATTGTATATAGCTAGTTTTTTTAGAACTTAATTGCTACATTATTTACAAAGTATATTAATTTCAAAAGAATTGTTAGGATTGATGAATTGAGTCTTGGTTAGGTGGCTCGAAAATTTAAAAAGACATTTTTAAGGCTTGTTCATGGGTTGCTCGGACGAGCATATGGTATGCTTGAACATTCAAATGAAATCTTTAGACATATAAAGTTGCTCTAATGAGCAAGTGCTGTGCTAGAAGGAGTCGAGTTGCTTGAATGAGCACTTAGGTTGCTAGATCAATGAGCAAAATAATCTTTTTGATAGGTAATGGAACAATGTTTTGTTTGCACTTGCTCAAACGAACATGTGTCCAACACGAGTAATATTTTTTTTGCGGGTTGTTACAGTCAAATTAGTTAGGGGAATCTAAATCTCTATTTGATATTAAAATAATAAAATATTATAGATGATTCCTTCATTGTTTGATGCATCTCTTTAGCTTAGGACTTTGGAGGGAGAATTTACTCTAAAGATAAGAGTTTTAAAACTTAAAAACCTTGAAAGATTTGTTTACATAGTTTTATTGCACGATAATTTATTCTGAACCACTTTTCAGTCACCTCTTTATTATCCTACATTCTTCATTAACCCATACTGTTCAACTAATACTCCTCAAGTCTAAGTTTAGTATATACTATTCTGTCTATCTTAGTATACACCAAATCCATCTAAAACCAAGTCTCTTAGAAGGTATGTGGTGAGTTTAATCTTTTTTATGCTCATGAGCTCTTGAAAAGCATAAGAGCTAATTTAGTCCAAAAGTACATGGACTATATGATATATCGAAGGGGTATATTCAGATCTTTCATACTATTAGCGGTTTTTGTAAAGAAAAATCTCTCGCTATCACTTTATCACTTTATATATCGTCTTGTTTCTTTGATTTTGCACTATACAATTCACATATGTAGAAAAATTTAAGTTATATAGTACAAATTCAAAGAGATAAAGTAAATATTTTTCTCTAACAATTTGAATTAGAGATAATCATCAATTAATTGCCACAACTACTTTAAATTATTAGGGATTACAATTTTAATGATCAATTATTAGGCATAAACGCTATCAATCATTACTTCATTAGGGAATAAAAAAAGGTTCTTAAGGCGAAACCAAGAGGTATGGACGTCACGATTGATAGTTAATGAACAATGTCCTAATTTTGTAAAAACTTTATTTTAAAGTTGTATAATTGCAAAAATTTATCTTTAATAATTTTTTTTGTTAAACAAACCATCTACTTAATTTACTTCATTAAAGTTGTAGTTATATATATACATATATATATATACATATATATATATATATATATATATATATATATATATATATATATATATATATATATATATATATATATATATATATATTCTAAATATCAATTAATTTTATTTTGTAAAAACTCACATTTAAAATTATTTGACTTTTGAGATTCTATTAGGATCAGTGCAAAAACTAAATAGGAAGAACAAATGAAAGGGATTGTATTATATATATATATATATATATATATATATATATATATATATATATATATATATATATATATATATATATATATATATATATATATATATATATATATATATATATATATATTACTCTTTTCGTTTTTTAAATTTATTCTCATTTGTCATTTTAGACCGTTTAATTCATCGTTCTCCTAAATGATTTTTCTATTTATGTCACAAATTTTAAACATAATTAATCCAATAAAAAAATATTCCTAAATCAATGAATAGGAGAGAGTAAAACCTATTGGCAATTTTAGTCCAAAAACATGTCCTAAAATTCATGCATGGTAACACTCCCATTTGGAGAAAGGGGGATAAACAAATAAAAAAGGAGAAAGTAATATATGAATTTAGTGCTATTAAGTTATACTTGTCCCTTTGAGTTTGCTACTGAAAGTGACATTTACTTTATAACATTTGAATACTTAAAGGGATATTATTACTAATTTATATAAATAAAAAAATAAACTTAGATGTTTCGTAATCATAGGAGTATTAAAATATTACGTACAGTTTGCTAGTAATGGCCTGATTAATGCAAGTTGATTTAGATTACGCATAATACAAGCTGTATATATATAAAGTGGACTTTGCAACAAGTACCCCTGATCTGAAAGATCCTCGAAAGAGCTGGCGTAAGTTTTTTATATGCGGTAGTTGGCACTCGACACTATTAATATTTTTTTTAAAAAAAAATTGTCTAGAATAATAATTCTATTTATTGACTATCTGCTGTGAATAATTCATACTATTAATTCTTTCTAAATAATTCAACCTTTATATATTATTTGCTGATAGCACCCCTTTCCATATTTTAACCGTGTATTGTAGACACCCACTAACCGTTACACTCACTTCTTCTCAATGGCGGACCCAATTGATTGACAAGGGGTACGGTTGTACCCCCAGTTTGAAAAATAAAAAAGAGAAAAAAAAGTTAAAACCCAAAACACGGGAAAGAGAACAGAAAAGAAAGAAAGAGAACAGAAACACAAGCAGAAAGAAAGAAAGAGAACAGAAAAGTCTTGAGGAAACACAGAGCACGCGAACGAAGACTGCTCCCTTGCCGGCTCGCCGCCCTGCTGTCAACCCACGTCGACGTCGTACCTCCGGCGCTCCCCGCTCCCTGCCTCCCCAGTGCCACCGCCGTCACGCAGTTCAATGGCTGATGTTCTCTTCCAATAAAGATGGAGACGGAGTAAATGGAAGAGGAAGGGGAAATGGGGAAAGTTGAGAAGTGGGAACTGGGAAATGAAGAAAGCGTGAAATGAGAGTGAAAACCGCTACGTGGAAGCATCATAACGGTTCACCACAACAGGTGTCAATCACTCAGTTAAAGAATTTTCTACTGTTCATTAGATGCAAAAATGAACAGTGAAAATGTTTGCCAGTAAAAATTATATATATATATATATATATATATATATATATATATATATATATATATATATATATAAAAGAGGATTGATAATGGATATTTATTACAAGATAAATTAAAATTGATTATCAGTGAAGAAAAAAAAAATTAAAACTAACCTTTTATTTTATATTCCCCTTAATATTCCTAGTTAAGCATAAGAATAACTAAGTTAATTGATATTAATTAATAATAATAATAATAAAATAACCCTTTTATTCCATACTAGTATATATGCCTGTGCAATGCACAGATATGTAAGTGTATTAATACATGTAAATTTAATTTCTAAGTGATACAAGTATATATTATCATTCTAAATTCATCAAGTTTTGATAAAATGTAATATAGATATAAACAAAAACAATAATGTGCGATTGTGATATTCTAAGGTGAATATATTAAAAAAAACATATTCTTGAATTCACAAAGTATGAAGACTCGAAGGATGAATTTGTAATTTTGAAGTGTATTAGTGTAAGACTTTAAGTATTGTAAGACTTTTATTGTTATTTTGGATTGTAAGACTTTAACTAATAATTCTATTATGTGTTGTAATTTTTTTATTTTTTTAAAAAAATTTATTCTATTATCCGAACGACATGACGTTCGTGTTTTGTACCCCCAGTTTGAAATTCCTGGGTCCGCCACTGCTTCTTCTTCCCCCTTAAACTTTTTCGTTGCTCCTCTTTGGTGGTAGATACCTATAATAGCTGGTTAAAATGTGAAAAGGGGTGTTGTCAGCAAATAATATATAAAAGTTGAATTTTTTAAAAATAATCAATAGTAGGAATTATTCACAGCAGATGAACAATAGGTGGGATTATTCTGAACAATTTTTCCTTTAAAAAATACGTTTGTCATCAAGCATTACTTTAAAATATCAGTAATATTCAGGACATGTATGACAGAGTGTTGACTAACATAGATACATCGGTGGGTATGACAGAGTCTTTCCCAATTAAAGTGAGGCTACATCAGGGATCAGTACTATGGTGCATGCTTTTCGCCGATGATATAATTTTGGTCGCAGAAACAAAGGAGGAGGCTAATAGTAAATTGAAAGAGTGGAGAGAAGCCTTGGAAGGTAAGGGGTTGCGCATAAGCCATACGAAGACAGAATACTTGCGATGCAATTTTTGTGGCACAGAGTCGATAGGGGAGCCAGAGGTGACCATAGGGGGAAAAGTTAGTTGCATGTACGTCCAAGTTCAAATATTTGGAATCGGCGATTCAGAGTAATAGAGAGATTAATGGAGACGTTATTAATCGTATACAAGAGAGTTGACTTAAAGCATCAACCGGGGGTGCTTTGTGATAAAAAGTTCCTAAGGAGATTAAAAGGTAAATTTTACTGCGTTGTAATTACACCGGTGTTGTTGTATGGGACAGAATGTTGGTCCGTAAAGAAGGTTTTCGAACAGAGAATGAAAATAATAGAAATGCATGTGCTGAGGTGAATGTGTGGTAATACTATGATGGATAGGATAAGAAACCAGGAGTTCAGGGAGAAGTTAGGAGTCGCATCTCTCTTCGCAAAGATGCGGGAGAACAGGTTGAGATGGTTTGGGCATGTGCAAAGAAAGACACATGACGTCCCAATAAGAAGGATCGAATGCATCATAGTGGAGGGCAATAGAAGTCAAGGAAGACTTAGGAGAACGTGGGAGGAATAAATTAAAAGTGACATGCATGAACTTCACCTCTCCAAGGACCTGACCAGGGATAGGGGCAGTTGGCAGCGCCTTATCCACGTCTAAGATTACTAAACCCGTCCCGTTTACTCATAGTTTGCTATTGTTCATTGCCTTTAATTCTCGCTCTTTACCTCCTTCTTTACTTTTATCTTTATTTTTAGTTATTTGTACGTATTCTTTTATTTTATTTGTAAGTTGCAGGTTTCTCTTTCTTTGAAGATCATTCTTGAGCCGAGGGACTCTTTGACCACTATCCTCTATGGGTATAAGCTGTCGTCTTTCTTCCCTCCCCAGACCATGATCATAGTTTTCTGTGAGCGGGATACACTGGGTATGATGATGATAATGAATTACTCCCATTCCCATAATGATTATTTGTGGAAATTATGAAAATTAATTCTTTTAGTTGGTAAACATATATTATTTTATTTAAATAATTTAATTAATAGACAAAGATTAGGAACTATAAATATTAAAAAAATATTAAAATAGAATTTAATGAAAAAAGATTGGAACCATAATTATTATAAAATATTGAAATAAAACTGATGCGAAACATATGAGAGCCATAAATATTATAAAAATATAAAAATGAAGTTAATGAAAGATATGTGGAAACTATAAATATTAATAAAATATTAAAATTACAATGGAAAAAGTTAATAATATCCAAAATTTATAATACAAAAAAAAGGTTTTTTAAGAAAATAAGAAATACAACGACCTAAAAAATCAAATGATTACATCAATAAGAAACGAACGGATATAGCTTGTTCAAAAGTATATGTATATCTTATACAATATTCATTAGCTAGTCTCTTGAGATCGTCTCTTTGAGAGACATATCTCAAGCCCAACCCAATAAAAATTAATTGTCTACTTATCGTATTTATAATGTCTATATATATTATCCTTAATGCCTACTTAAAATATTTTAGATGTCAACTTATATCATTCTTAATGCCTAGTTATAATATTTTAAAAAAATATGTAATAGGTCGGCTCATTATATATTTTTTAAAATATTATAAGTAAGCATTAAGAATGATGTAGGTAGTCATTTAAGATATCGAAAGTAGGCATTAAGACTACGGTAATTAAACATTAATGAAATGTAAGTAGACATCAAGACTACAAAAAGCAGGCATTAACTTTTAATAAGTTGGACTTAAGATACGTCTCTTAAAGAAATGGTTTCTCAAGAGACTATTATATATTTCTTGGGGGGTTTATATAGGATTTCAACGCGTACACATTATGCAAACCACGTAGGTCCAAAATGGCCTTTTCATGATGATCTAACTTGGTGCGAATAATTGGTCGGCAACTTGACTTTTTATGTTAGTAGTTTGTTTGATTAATGATATGTCACTTCATATAAAATCAATAAAAATTTAAACCAACGTCTAAAATAATTTTAACAGCACATAAAATAAGGTGTAAAATAACATAATGAACGTGGAAAATTAGTATTTTTTTGGTTCAAAATTTTCTTGACAAGTTAATTATCATGTTTGATTTATTTCTATCATCTTGTGTTTTTATGAAATTTATCTTGATACATTACTATGTTGAGATGTTATATATTAGGTGCGCATTGACCAAAATTTTTGAGAAAAACATTATTTATTATTAAAGTTTCAACTTTTTTATTAGAAATATTATATATTTAATTTATATTTAGTTGGGAGTAATTAAATAAAAGTACTACATGTTTTTGACCGATCTAATTGTTTTACGAAAAAAGGGATTTATGGAAGTGAAAGTGAAATTAGGTTGGAGAATAAAACAAAAAATAAATAATAGAAATAACATATTAAGATGGATTAAGGGAATAAGTTTATGGATGAAGTTAGAAGAAGAGTTAAATTATTATTCAAAACAAGGTACAAAATTTACAAGACGAAGTAGAATAAATGTTACAAATATTTTTCATCCTCTAATGATATATACGTGATCATTTCTTTACTTGCGACCTCTTTTGTTATTTCTACCATAACAACTATTATTATCATCCTTAGTCGGATTCCATAAGACCATTCTCATTAATGTGGAAATTTTTTATGGATATGGAATGAGTAACATAAAAAAAAACAAAAACCTTATAAATGTTTGTACAAAAAACTAATTGAGGGAAAATTTTCAGAGGAAGTGCCAACTTTTAATCGAAAACATGTCAAATCTCCATGAAATTTATGATTAGTTTAAATTTTTTTTAAAACTTATACTTAATTTATTAAATACTTCTAACTGATTTATAATCAAGCCTTTTGTAAATCCGAATCAATTTCAACATACATTGAAAACGAATCGAACCTCTAAAAAATTTACAACTATTGTAGTTTTATCAAATGATTTCAAAATTTAGGTTTTTTTTTTTTTTTTTTTTTTCATAAATTGAGATTAACAAATTTACGAGTAATTTCAGTTTATCAAGTGATGAAAGTTTGAAGATTGATTTGGTAGCTTATAGTGCAACCTTATTAACAATAACTTTAACAATATTCATATTCAATAAATCAACAAAATTAAATGATTTATAAAAAAGGGAGCGTTGTATTTTTTTTACCCAATCAATTGGTATTATTAATTAGCTTATCTCCCTTTTGTTTATAAGGTAGTAATAGATTTGCATTTTGTTACCAAAATTTACTTTGTTCTTCCCTTTTCTTTTATAAAAAATCATTTAACATACTTTTTGTTTGATCAGTGATGTGAGACAATTTTTTTTGCAATTAGGCTTTTCACCCTTTACGAAGATAAATAATGACTTAAAATTATCATATACAATTCAAGAAGATATGAGTTTGCTTTTATAACTTTATGAAATAGATTATCATTCCTCACTTATTAATGAGGAACAAAATTTTAAAATTGCAAAAGTTGTAGTCCTTGATTTCATGTAGACTCACACATTAAATATTTTTTTCTTAAATTTATTAATTATAGAACATAATATTAAAATATAGTCCTAAATATAAGTTTTGGCTAATTAACTTGATAAACAATTAAATGAAACATTGTAGATAATTTACACTAGTTCTATTCATTCTAATAGATGGATTGAGTTTCAATAATTGAACTTTAAAGTATAATCAATTCATATTCTATTATATTTAATTTATAGAGTAATAGGTATTTTCATGAATAAACTTTTATAAATACTTAGTTAATAATATATATATATATATATATATATATATATATATATATATATATATATATATATATGTATATGTATATATATATATATATATATATATATATATATATATATATATATATATATATATATATATGTATATGTATATATATATATATATATATATATATATATATATATATGTATATATATATATATATGTATATATATATATGTATATATATATATGTATATATATATATATATGTATATATATATATATATGTATATATATATATATGTATATATATATATATATATATATATATATATATATATATATATATATATATATATATATATATGTATATATATATATGTATATATATATATATATATATATATATATATATATATATATGTATATATATATATATATGTATATATATATATATGTATATATATATATATATGTATATATATATATATTTATATATATATATATATATATATATATATATATATATATATATATATATATATATATATGTATATATATATATATATATATATATATATATATGTATATGTATATATATATATATATTGTCACGTTCCAGTGAGAACCAAACTTATATGAGATCCGTGAGAAACAATCTCTCCGATAAAAATGTGTTATTTTTTTACAGAAAAGTTATTACTTTTGGATTAAAAAAATGTTACTTTTGTTTTTTAAAAAAATAATCTAGCACTTTTTAGCAAAAACAGTGTTACTTTCAGAAAAAAATATATTATGAAAAAAATAAACATAATACAAAGTAACACATTTTTTCCGAAAAGTAACACATTTTTTCCGAAAAGTAACACTTTTTTATGTAAAAAGTAACACATTTTTGTGAGTTTTATTTAAATTTTTTTTTCTAAAGTAACACTTTTTTGCCTAGAAGTATCATCTTTTTTTAAAAAAAAATAACACTTCTTTTGCCTAAATTAACACATTTTTAGTAAACAAGTAACACTTTTTTATTAGGCATATTGGTTCTCACGGTTCTTACATAAAGATGATTCTCACTGGAATTTCTTCATATATATATATATATATATATATATATATATATATATATATATATATATATATATATATATATATATATATATATATATATATATATATGTATTTTTATATTAAATAATGGTATAAGCCAACCCTAAAATGATTTGAAGTAATCGAAGAAAAACAAACTCAAAATCCAATATTATTATAAAACTAATTTGAAAAATAAGTATTAATAAATAGCCAACTCAATAATTTGAATAAACACCCCTATTCCCACCAAACTTGCAATGAATTTTACATTTATATTTTTCATTATTCAATCCCTTAATTACTTCTATATTATTATAACTAAGCACCCCTCTATGACGATAATCCAAAGTCAAAACAATGCATGTGAGCATCCGGCTTTGAATACACAAATACTTTGAAATTCTTCGATCAAACCAAACGAAATAAAAAATAAAAATTTGTTTGTTAATGAATTATTGATCATGGAGAACCTTTTTTTTCAATAACGAACTACACAAATTTTAAATCTGAGTAGTTGATTGACATGTTATTAGAGTTCAAAGTAAAATATTTAATGTCAGTACAGGGTTTGTGTTGCACTTACATTATAACTTAAAGGTTTGTCGTGTGAGAAAGTATGATAGAGAATACATATTATATTACAGGTTTACAATTAGAAGTTTAGAACTTTTAAAATTAAATTCGATCCGAAACTGACTCAATACTTGACCGAAAAGTAGTGTTTATAACTCGAAAATTTTGACCCTTAACTGAAAATGACCCAACCCGAAAATAGTGGATAGCACTAGCTAACCCAATTGAAATTGAACTCGACCTAAAAGTAGTAGTCATAACCCGAAAATTTCAACCATTAATTGAAAATCATCCAGCCTAAAAATACCGATAAAACTATCTCTAACTTAATCGAAATTAAATTTAACCGTTTTGACCTATTTTCGATTCCCCGTTATCAGTTTCACTTCTTTTATATTATGAACTTTTAATTGGTAAACGATTATTGAATAATTTAGCGTCTTTATTTTTGACATGGACGGTTTCTTGGAGTTATCATCATATCCTATAATACAATAAATTAGCAAACTTGACTTTCAAATGCAGACCATCCACCAAACACAATTGTTAGTTATAGAGCCAACTAAGTTGAGACCACATTTTAGCAAGTCTCGACACCCGTATCATCATAAGACAAGTTCATATAATTATTTAATTTTTCAAGTAATTACTTTAAGGATGTAGTAATGACTTTAATATTATAAGTGATGACTAAGACTAAAAAAATAATGCTTTAAATGTGTAAGACGATAAGTATACATCAGATCAACCCAATGAAAATAACCTCACAATGAGACTGTTTCATTGTGCATAAATTTTACCCCCCAAACAAAGACATCATTCTTATATACTTACAGCATCTTCCTCTACTTTGCAAGTCTACCATACAAATCTTTGTCAGATTAGTATATACACTTCTTTTCATTAGCTAGCCTCTGTCTTACAAATTACAATCATCCCATATTGGCATCTGAACATATAGATTAAAATTTGTTTTCATGGCCTGGGTAACTTCATTTCATAACGCCTTCGCGTCATCCCTGCTTTCACTCCTAGCAAATAAATTAACAGAGTTAGCCTGCACTGAAATAGGCTACTTTTGGAATGTGAATGACAATCTCATGTCGCTGGTCACATTGTCTCGGATTGTCCAGATGAAGCTGTATAAGCTCAGTAATAACGAGCTGCCTAGAGAATGGAAGCCATGGGTGCAAGAAGTGGCCCAGCTTTTCTACGATGTTGATGATATAATTGATGGTATAATCCTTGATGTAAGGAAGAAAAACCACTTAAACCAGCAGCAACTGGCTAATGGTCAAGATCAAGAGTGCAGCAGCAGTATGTGGTCTTCTGTTTTGGGTAACTTTGGAGGTCGAAGAAGATCAGGGTGGCAGAAGGCAGTTCCTGAAAATGAAAAGCAAGCAAGGAAAATTATATTATCATCATTAAAGAAATGGGGTTTGCCTCATAAGATAAATTCACTCTTAAAGAAGTTGAAAAACATGGAGAAGCAAGTAGATGGGCTTCTTCAAGGTGTTCCACAAAACCAGACTAGTAGTGCAGCTGAATCCTCCCAAATGGGGAGTATGCGAGTGGCGATTCCAAGATCTTCAAGCCTTTTATGGAGGTCACTTGGTCGGGCAAGAGAGAACGACAAGAAGATCATCATAGAGAAGTACTTGCTCAACTCTGCTTTTCGAGAAAGAGGTGTTTGTATTGTCGGAATGTCAGGTCTAGGAAAAACTACCCTTGCTCAATCCATCCGAAACGATGAACGAATCAAGAAAAATTTCACTGTCACTTGGATTTTTGTACCCGGTGATTTCAATTCCACAGCCAATCTTATTATCGAACCATCTTTGCAAACTCAAGTGGTGAATGGATATCCTCTTAATCATCGTCATGGTAGAAAAACCTTGGTTGTGTTGGATGATGTATGGAATGTGCATCACGGAGCATGGAATAACTTCGTTTCTACTCTTGTACCTGGAACAATCCTTCTTATCACCACTCGTGATCCTAAAGTAGCCTCCATAACCGCCACCATTGCATACCCTATAAACAGGTTGTCAAACGAAGATTGCTCAGAATTGATGATGAAACACGGGTTTCATAAAGATCTATTTGATGATTTTGATCAATATCGTCCTAAAGTGGATGAATTAGCTAGTAAATGTGGTGGTTTACCCTTGGTGGCTACTTTAGTAAGTTTAGCAATGGCAGCTGAATGTAGGGAAAAGGGGCCAGAAGCGACATTTACAGCGTTGGAGCAAAGTGATTTGTGGGATTTGACAGTGTTCAGGAATGAAATCTTTCCAGCTTTAAGATTTGATGACCCAAGTATGCCAACTGAATTGGGTAAGTTCCTTGGTTATCTACCTCTGTTCCCCTGTGATTATTTCTTCAAAAAAGACGAGCTTTTACAACTGTGGATGGCGGAAGGCTTTGTGACGCCTGAAATATGGAGTCCCTCAGGATTAAAAAATGCAGTCCAACATTTTGACCATCTATTATCAAGGTCTATACTTTGTTCTTCAAAAAATTGCAAAGAAGATAAAATAGCTACCTACAAAATTCATGAGTTCACCCATAGGTATGCACAGAACATAGCTTCCAATATGTGCTATCAAATGAATGATCATGGTAAGGACCGTCCATTCTTACCTATGGTCCCTGTACGTCACTTATCTTTATGCTGTCAAAACATAGATGTTTTGCACTTAGAGGTGATTGAAAAATTTTACAGCCGGTTAAGGACATTTCTGTTGTTACCTAAACAAACAGCCAACATTAGTGAAGTCCCAGAATCCTTGTTTGATAAGTTACATTTTTTACGTGTAGTAAGTTTAAGTCGATCCCATATTGCCACTCTTCCTAGATCTGTTAGCAAACTCAAACACCTTCGTTACCTAGACTTATCGTATACACCAATCCAGAGTTTGCCTGATACAATCTGTAAATTACTTGGTTTGCGCATCATAAAGCTGAAACATTGTCCAAATCTTCTCCAACTGCCTACAAAAATATCAAATTTAGTTAATCTAATCCTTCTTGACATGGATATGGCATGTTTGCCCTCTATACCACCATACATAGGAAAGCTAACCAATCTTCAATCTTTAGACGTCTTTACTGTGAAAGATGAAGAAGGATATCGAATCACAGAATTGCGTGATATGAATAGCCTTCAAGGGTCATTAAAGATAAAGAAGCTCGAAAATATTGGAAATGTTAGGGAAGCTGAGAATGCCAAACTAAGCCTAAAGGCCCATCTCTATAGGTTGGAGTTGCATTGGTCACATACCCTTAAGTCAAAACCATTAGTTAGTGCTAAGGGCATCTTAGATATGCTTCAGCCCAACAATAATTTGACAGAACTTCGGTTTGTAAACTACAGTGCATATACATTTTCAAGTTGGCTTACTAGTCCTTCATGTCATCTTAAGGTCATTTATCTGTACAAATGTCCCTATATCCAAGAACTTCCAGAATTTTGGAAGCTTCCATTTCTTAGAACCCTCACTATCGATGCAGCAAGCAGTATACAGCAAATGGGACGGAATTTTTTTGGGGATTTGAAGTGTAGCAGGTTTCCTAAGTTGAAACGTTTAGAGCTTCAGAACATGGAAAGACTTACTAGGTGGGAAGGATTGGATCATGGGGATATGCCTCGTCTTCGTGATCTTAAGTTTATAAAATGTCATGTATTTTCTACGTTGCCTACATTGCGGTTCTTGACAGCTCTAGAGAATGTGGATATTGTACATTGCCCGGAATGGATAGATAAACCAGAGCTTCCTTTATCACTCAAATCATACTGCCGGTATCCATCACATAATTAGAAAAATGTTGATGAAAAATAAGTACTGATCCATTAAAATTACTACATTTGAGTCTTAATGCGTGAACTTCTAGGGCCAAATGTAGTAATTTAAGTGGAACAGTTTAGTACTTCCTCTATCTCATTCAATTTGGTACATTTGTAATAAGAAACTCTCACGTTAAATAACAAATGTAGCAAATTCATTGTAACAAACGAGTATAAAAACTTGTAATTTTAAGACTGTTGTTCTTATCAAATTTTCTGAGTTTAGTAATACTATCATAATTTCATTATTAGTGGTGTAATACATTGAAGATTGGCTGCATAATTGTTTATCCTATTCATGCTTGGATTTTTAACTGAAAACACGTTAAGATTTCTTGACCATGAGAGATTCAAATAATGAACCTAATACCACAATTTACAACCATTTCATGTTTATTCAAAGGGGAGAATCAAAGTTTTGAGTAATGTTTTCCTAAGCTTCTTATTAATCTTTCTACTCTGTAAATACTTCCATAACTACGCATAGGTTTCTAGAACATACTGAATACCAAAAATTTAAGACTTAAAAAGAGAAAAAAAGGAGTAAGAAATACAAAATGAATTTAGGGCAAAACACCGCAATTAGCAATCGTCACCACTCACCACTCACCGAGCAAAAGCTTACTCAATTCCTCGTCATTTCTAATTGCCAATTGAATATGCCTTAAAATAATTCTAGTATTCTTGTTCTCCCTTGCTGCGTTTTCGACCAATTCCAAAACATGTATATTCAAATTCAAACCATTTAGAATATCAGGGAAAAAACAGGTCGCAAAAATCAATTTAATAGCATCACAAAAAACAGAGTGGATAACGAACATGGGAAATACCTCACCAGCAAGATATTCAAGAAAATTACAGAGATAAACATGAGAACAAGAAAACAAAACAAATTTAAATTCAAGAAACAGAACAAAAATCAAAAATTACCTTGCAAAAGATGAGATATAGAGGGAATTCATGAGGAAACAATTGAGGATTGAGGAGGTTACACGAAGGCATAAGTAGTGTGTATAAGCAGTGAAAGAAGAAAGGGAGAAAAGTGGTTTAGTGCCAATGCTCTTCATGCATTTTGGAGTTGTATATTAAAAGGATGTTGCATTTATAATAAATAAAAAAAAACTGGTCAATGTTCAATGTTATGTGGACAGTGGACTACAATCTATGAAGTAATTTTTTTGGATTACATAGCATATTGAGGGATGGGGTTGATTAGGTGAAAATGGATCTTATGATTTTATACATAAATTTTTCATTGACTCAACTATTCATAATAAAATTACAAGGAACCCTTTTTATAGGGTGAAGTTTTTTACCTAATTACAATAAACTTGTTATCAACATATATTCCTACCTAAAAATAATATTTTTAAATAACTACTAAAATAAAACATCTCTTATTAAATTACCTTACCTTATAACCGGATTACATTGTTAACAATTAGTTTATAGGAACATAAGTTCGTTATCACGAGCATATGCAACTATAACCATGTTCCGTTGTCAACTTCATCATCATCGTCATTTTCAGTGAAACTCTCGTAAGCAGCATCAACATCATCAGTATCTGATGATTCTAGATCGTTAGCATCAGGTTGATATGCCACTGGAGCATTATTAAATGCATTCCAATCAGGAGGAAAGGTCTTCTGTAAAGCTTCGGTGAGCTCCCCACCTGTTCTCTCGATCTTACGCAAGCATTTAGACCAGAAGACGGCAGTACCCATATCGACTGTAATTCCAGAATCGATCATTTCTTTGGAAACGCTCAGGATTCCAGTGCAGATGTACTCTTCTGCTACGGTTGCTCTAAACAATAATGATGTCACTAGGCAGTGATATACAGCCTTATCGGGCTTTAATCCAGCTGATTTCATATCGTGAAAACATTTCAGCGCTTTTTCTGGGAGAGATGCACGTGCCCATCCATGTATTAGTGTTGTGTAAGTCTTAACGTTAGGCTTCACTCCAACTGCTTTCATTTCTTGAATTGTCCTAGCAGCTCGCTGCACAACACATAGGACATGACAGAAACATCAAAAAATAAATCACCAAATGGATTTAGTCGTGCAAATTACATAGTATGTGTGGAAGAATTTTCGGCCCCCATGGCCGTATCACAAAATTTCAAAACAGAGAGATGCCACCATTCAGATCTTCGAACACTCGATGACACCAAGTCATGGGGAATTGCCAGTAATTATATTTGTACACTACAAATCTGAGAGCATATAAGTCGGGGTCCCATAGGAAAAATTTCTTGAGGATATCCTTCCAAGAGTGATGTACGTCTCGTATACATAAACTACAACTTCTAGACTACAAATTCTCAGCTTCTAAACTACAAATAATAGTATGATAAATTTGCTTACTCCTATAACAATTCAGCAGAAATTCGGAAACGTATTAATTTATCGAAGGAGAGTCCCCAGACACCAAGAAACACGCAAACAGGCACCAATACAGCTAAGGCAGAATATAGCATCTAATGTTGATGAGTATATAAATACTTGCAGTTCTGTAGTGTACAAGTTTACAGAATACAGAAAGTCATGATCTCAGTTAAAGGCCTCGGAAAAAAATTTATTAAGAATATAAATAGAAATTGTAGCTTAGCCTCCAAAGCAAGAGGGAAGAAACTACACAGGCAGGAATGCAGGATACAATTTTCTTATGACAGGAACGATCAATAGGAGTGATTAAAAATCTAACAAACATACCGCCATATCTCCAGCCTTGCAACACGCATTTATGAAAGATGTGTAAGTATGAATATCAGGTTGCACGCCATCTTCTCTCATTTGTTGCAAAAGGTCAGCAGCCTCCCAAACATCGCCTCTTCGAGCCCATCTACAGAGTATAACAGGAAATTTAGCAGTCCAACAACAAAAGCATTTTTCTATATAAAAAAATAAAACATTCCTGATATCTCATTGATAGAATTCGCAACATTGTGCATTACCCATCAACTAATATGTTATAAACAAATGTATTTCTAGGGATATTCTGAGCACTCATCTCCCTTGTTACTGCTAGAGCACTTTGCATCCTCCCAGACTTGCAACATGCCTTGAGCAATGCTTCATATGCAAAAACATCAAGCTGAAGTCCATCTTCTTTCACTTTAGAAAAATATTTAAAAGCTTTTCCAGTATCACCCTGAGCTGCATAACCTTGCATAATTGTTGTGTATGTGTGCTCATTCGGATTCACCCCTGCTAATGCCATCTCATCTAATATTTCAACAGCCTTTTCCATCTGAAAGTGAGGAAAATTTAATATATCAACTAAACAAATGCAGAGAAGAGCACCATGAGATTAAACAACATAAACTTTTCTCATATACTCAAGAGGACTTAAGAAAACAGCTTAAGGCAATCAAAACGGCTTTCACATAGAAGATGTCGAAAGCATTGCTAGGTAACTATGACTTGGAGTCAACAGGGAAAGTCTAGAAATACAAAGCAAAAAAATAAACAAATTGGTCATTTGCTACTCATCCAAAATTCTATTGTGCATTTTGAAAATTGCTCGTGCAAAACATGTATTTTTGTCTAATTCAGGTTATTGATTGTGTTTAACAATTATCTTTAGCACAAGATGAGATTTTCTAGGCAGAAATTGCCTTATGTTTATGCACCTGCAATTTCTCCTGCTTGAGCCTTACAATGCATGCCGAGGCCCTAAGACACGAGGAATGAAGACATGCCTGCCTTAAAGGATCTGGACTAGAAAGTTTATTATGAAACACTTCAGAACATCATTATTTGGATGTCAAAAATGTTAATAGCCCAACTATTACCAATTATGAACTCTAGAACATCATTATTCACCTCTCTTTGTTCTCCATCTGATGGGAGGTATATCTAACACTCTCTGGCATTCCTCGCCTGCATTCACACGGTTGCTCGAATCACAGGCAAATACAACAAAGAGTTCATTCTTATGGAAACAGCTGCTCTGCTGATGGCACTAATGAACTTTGGAAATATTCAAGATTTGGACTCAAAGCGAATAGACTCGCATTAGTCCACAATGTTGATAAGCCTTCCAATTACTGTATTGAATTACATACAAAACTCTAAAATGTGTTGCTTATGGTTAAATTCGTAACTTTTCCAGAATGTTTGTCTTAATCAGTTTTAAACAAGTACGACATAGTGGGAAGTGGAGTACTTAGTCAGCTTGGTTTCAGAGACTTGTCATTCAGAACAAGCCTTCAATTGACAGAAGAGGGTGAGGAACAACAACAACTGATAGCAGGTGGTATCAGAAACTCAGCCATTTGTTATCATGTGGTTATTGACCAAATAAACAATCTTTACCTGGCGTTTTTCAACAAGACCGAGAATCAAAGCATTAAATGTGTGAACAGTTGGGATACAGCCATTTCTTCGCATCATATCAAAAATGTCAAGGGCTCTTTTCATTTCTCCAGCTCTAGCAAAACCATGAATGATGGGCATAAATGTCCTCGTTGTGGGTTTATGTCGTTCTTTCTTCATTTGCTCAACCATGCGAACAGCACGGTCCATGTTACCCATTCCACAAAAAGCTCTTATTATATTGTTATAGAGCACAACATCAGGTTTCAGACCATCTCTCACAACATCCTCAAAAATAGCAAATGCATTGGCCCAATCTTTTAACCTAAGGAATCCATTCATCAACATAGAATATGTCTTCATGTTATGTCTGATACCAGCAGATTTCATACGCTCACTTACTTCTAGGGCCTTGGAGACTTTTCCCAGCTGCAAAAGAGTGAATTTTTATTAACAAGTGCCCAAAATAATGTTAGACTTGGAGAAACATACATTAGTGAGAGAAAGGGACAAGGAATAGATACTAATCATAGATATAACATTTCGAACAGGTACGCAAAATGTCAACACAAATTTAAATGTAACCTGTTTATTTAAATCATGGAGCATTCACGTAAACAGAAAAATTCAAGAATTTGATACTGCAAGGTGCTCTAATAGTGGTAGACGACCAGCGTGATACAACATTATACATCATTGATTTTTCAATTCCATTACATACCGTCAAGCAAGCATCCTAAACAGCATCCATGAATTTATATTGCATTCTGACATTATTAAATGATGAACGTCATAAATGGCTTCAGAGGGAAAATATAGGAATTCTTTAGTACATAATAACTAGTAATTAGTTAATTAGAGTAACAAGGTTTAGGGAGAAATAGTATAAATAGGAGGGGAAGGGGGAGAGAAAGTCAAAATTGCAATTTTTTCACAAAAAGCAAACTATTATCATGATGCCCCTCCAACCAAGAGAAAGGTAATGATTAATCAGTTGTGAACAAAAGCACAGCTAGAAGTACCTTTGTGTAAAGATTCAATAGGCATCCATAAGTGACAACTGAGGGTACAAAGCCACATTCCTGGAAAATCAAACACAAGCAAATTAGAAAATACTAACCCTACAATGAATTAGACATGTGAATAAGACAGAAACAAATACGCCAAGAAATATCCTGGAAACGTTACTTCTGTAAAAGCTAACACTAAAATAATTAAGTAGATAATATATCCGCAAGTTTGTGAACTGGATAAAAAAATTCCACATTACTACGGCAAGCAATTCAACTCCTAATCAAAAGAAATGCAATAATTATTTAACAAATACTTCTTTGTAAATTTTTCAATTAACACTTTTATATTCCTTACAGCATAACCATATTTGGAAGTTTCAAACTTTCTCCATTCGGTTTTAGTTGCTACACAAGGATTTGCACAAGAATTAAGAAAATGGTATTGATCTGTTAAAATAGACATTTACATAGTTTTTTTTTTGCCAAAAATAGTAATGTAGCACGTAATTTGAAACGGTTAAATAAGAAAAGTGTAGCAAGTAAAATGGAATGGAGGAAGTATTACTTAATAGTTGTTTTTAAGCTTACCATTTCTACTATTTGTCTCCTCATCACGTTGGCCCCCTTTTTTCCTCTTTCAATTCTCCCTATTTTTTGTTTCCCCCACGTTGCAAGTTAAAAATACAAGTGTGAAGAATGTATTGGTCAAACAATAAATTTCAGAAATCATCACTCACGACAACTACTGCGATGACCAGTCACTGGAATTTCCTTCCATTCTTCCCATATCAAAGTGCATTAGTAACAAGAAGCAAATCCATTATTATGATACTAAATCAGTATAACAAATAATAGTCGATATCAAAATGAAACTTAAACATACATCAACATACAAAATTGATATATATGCATATTTTTTGATACTTGCTCAAATTGGAGGCAATACCTTCAGTCTCTCAAACACAATCAAACATTTCTCTTCATCACCGATCATAGTGTAACCATCCATCATAGTATGGTATACATCAATTGGAGCATCAATGCCTTGTTCTTCCATCTCCCTGACAAGCCCTTCTGCACGGTCCATATTACAACTTTGACTGCATATATAAAAGTAAATAAACGATGTGCAACCGAAAGAACTTTTATGGAGAAAACTAATTAATTCAATTAAGACATGATATCATGAACTGCGTTAGAACACTAACCAGTAGGCATATATAATATTGCCATAGATTATTGCATTAAGTGTTGTATGTTTCTCTTTTGCCTCTCTGAACCATTGATCTGCAACCCTTCCAAGAGGACATCAGCAAGTATTAGATGTTTGACACTACTCAATTCAACTACAACCACACATCAGAAAGAAAATTAACTTATATCAAGGAGTCTCTGACACATAAGTTATAGTGTTGCGTAACAGACAGACGGTGAAAAGCTATCAAAGGCTAGCAGAGACAATTTTCCATCAAATATTTCTTGCAAGGTAAAACTGCATTGTTATACAAATTTATAAATCCAACAGCGATTCAAGATAGAGAAAGAATTACTCGGTCGATCTTATATAAGCCTAAATGACTCTCAAGTCTCAACACCTTCCCTGTCAACCAATTTGCCATTCTTTGAACCTTGCATCTTTCCCCTCTTTCTCATGTTGACCTCTGTCTACCTCCACCTTAATACTAATTACCTCATATGTTTGACCTTATACACAAATCTATAAATTATAGGGTTCAATCTAAAAAGATCTTTTAAATACTTGTTTCTTGTTTCTTCAAAAGATAAAAGTCAAGTAGTTTATCCTTGTATAAAAAGAACAAACGAGATAGAAAAACGATTGAAAGCCCATTAACTATTTACAAGCAAAGATAGTCCATACCAAGAATTTGAAGTTTCGAAAAAAAAAAAAAGGAAAATTTTACCATGAATAATACAACCTTTCAACTTTTTCCCTATCATAATATCAACTATTGATTAGCCTTAAATAATCCCAAGTTCCAACTTTAAGGGTTATTTCCCTCTATCATCCCTAACTTGTTGATAAACTACAATTGTAGGTCAACTTGCCAAAAAAAACAGAAATTAAAAAACTAAATCATATTCAAAAAGTAAAAAAAATATAATAAAAACACTTACTCCTCCCTCCCACCACAGCCGACCACCCACCCCTTCCCCTTCCCATCTAGGTGCAACCACCCTCAAACCTTCCTACCACCCCTCCCCCTTCCCCTCTCCCTAGCCCTCACGACCAGCCCAATCCCCCATTTCCCTCAAGACACCAACCCCCTCCCCTACCTTGTCGTAACTACAACTCCTCCATCAGGCCACCTCCACTTCGACACCCTTTAACAACCAAGTTCGAGACAATCTATCAACAATACCAGCAAACTTCCCCTCTACCCTCGGAGAAAATCAACCACCCGAACCCAAAGAACACACCTACCGGCAAACCACCCAACAAACAACCCATCACCAACTTCGAACCACCTTAACAACAACCTACCACCATAATTCAATTTGCCCACCCAGATTTACCACAACCAACTCATTTAGGGCGTTTGCTTAGATGGGCAGGGGTGATGGGAAGGATTGGATGTCACGTAGGGCAAGGATGATGGGGGATTTTCTGGCACACATGTGGTGGCAGCGCTGAGGTGATGATGATGTTGGGGGTTTGGCTAGGGTGGAGAGGGATGGGGAAGAGGGTTACGGTGGGGTGGGGGGAGTTTTTTTAATTAATTTTGTTATTTTAGTCAAATTAGGTAAATATGTAATTTTGGATTATATGAGAAACACCCCTAATGTCTATAATATACATAGTTAATTAAAAGTTCAAACTATCCACGTTTTCTAAAATAAAAATGCTAGATTCAAACAAGCACAAGAGAATTGCAATGAACTTTAAACATATTATTCTATAAGAGAAATTACTAACTCGATATTGCCAACTCTAGCAAATCCTCCAACAAGAATGCTATAAGTCACCAAACTCAATTCAATCCCTTCTTCTTTCATCTTCCT
This sequence comes from Amaranthus tricolor, assembly GCF_026212465.1. NCBI lineage: Eukaryota > Viridiplantae > Streptophyta > Magnoliopsida > Caryophyllales > Amaranthaceae > Amaranthus > Amaranthus tricolor. The sequence goes on from NC_080047.1 coordinate 43,965,958, forward strand.
CACACATGACAATGCTTCTTCCATGTCTCTGCCCACTGAATAGGCATGAATAAGGCTGCGAAGAAGATAAATCAGTATCACATATCAAAAGTATTCAAAAGAACATAAAGAAGTGCTAATTGAAAAAAAGAGTAACTGAAATTCTCATCAGAAATAAATTAATACTCATTACTACACAAGTTCTCCGTATAATACGCATTTTGACCGGTTCTAGCACAGAATGAACATCCAATATAGTGCTTCATTAATTTTCCATCCACTAAAGTGTTTCATTTATGTTACATTATAGTGTTCCATCAATATTAGGTTACCTTGTAAATACATGTGAAGTTGGCTCAATCCCTCTTGCTCGCATACTTTCAAAAGTTTCACGTGCACGATGCATATCTCCACGTCTTGCATAAAACTTCACCATCAGACCATATTCTTTCCTAGACGGCTAAATTAATAAAACACCAAAATTGAGAAGAGTGCAACATTAAATGCCAATTAAACATCAACTAAATAAATCAAAATAAAAGTAAGAATATAATAATAAAATAATATGTAATTCTTGTAAGAAATATTTGATGTACGTGACCTAACGTAATGCAACTCTTCTAGAAAACAATTCCCGTGTAGAGATGTGCTAATAGCAACAAAATTTATTAAAGAAAAACAAATACATGCACATACACGTCATAACCTTCCGCCTCTATGAATTACTAGTCATGCCGTTCGGTTTGACTAACGCTCCTGCTAATGAATGAGCTATTCGAACCTTACTTAAGTCGCTTCGTATTGGTTTTTTTGACGACATTTTAGTGTCTAGTTTGTCATTGGAAGAACATGCTCATTATTTGGCTTCTATGTTGGAAAAACTATTTGATCATAAGTTGTACGCTAATATTAAAAAATACGAGTTTGGGAAGAATTAGGCAGCTTATGTAGGGCATGTGGTTTTGAAGAATAGGGTGGCTATGGAAAGGCTTCAGTGGCAATCACCACGAACTTGAAGGAATTGCAAGGTTTTTGGGTCTCATTGGATATTATCATAGCAAATTTATTTGTGGTTATGCTAATAGCGTAATATTGCCACACCTCTCACAAATCAACTTAACGAGCTTTTTTCTTGGAATTCTGTTGAGGTTACATTCCAAGCACCTATGCTTAAGGCTCTAGTATTGGGTGTCCCCAATTTCAATCTTCCATTAGAAGTGGAGGTCAATCAAAATGCTCATCGCCTCATCCTATTGCTTGTTTCAGCAAGGCACCAGGCCTTCGTGATCAATCAAAATCTATACTTCAACTGTGGCGCCATCATTTGTTGGGTCGACATTTCATTTTGACAGATGTTGAAATTTATCACTCAGCAGCAAGAACCCTAAACAGCTTTGATCACATAGACTACCATAGTAGAAAATTAGAGTCTAAAAAACATTTAACGTTCCTCACAATGACATATCCATAGAACACCCTCTTCCATGGTACAAAGGTTACACAAATGTTTTAAACCCCTTGTGTTAGGTTGAAAACTGCAAATATAGAAAATGGAAATTCACACAAGACAAGAAAATTGGAAATTTTCTCACAACATATGGGAGTTTACTCACAATGTATCCGTCCATTATAATCAATTCCCATGTTACTTCCTAGCAAGTGCAAAATTCCCTCATGTCAAACAAACAAATTTTACCAAATTTCTAAGACACTGACAAAGAAATGAAATTCCCATTGGAATTTACTTGCTACATCAACCAAACAAACTTCAATAACAAATCGAAATCAACATACACATGGAAATCCATGACCATCCACATAAGGTTTTAGGTTGTTTGTGCAATCAAAAACTATACACTCCCTTTATCCCTCTCAGTTTGCATTATTTCTATTTTTAATGTCCCACTCAATTTGCCTTTCGAATAAGGATATAGATCATACCACTTACTTTTAATTTCATCCACATATTTCACTTTTTCTTTAATATCATTCACACAATTAAATATATCTCATCATTTATTACCAACTTTTCACATTTCCTTAGAAAATCACCCCATTTGCAAAATGATGCAAATTCAAGGGTACGGAGCAGTACAAGTTTCACAATTTCAACAAAACAACATAAACCACAATTTAAAATAGGCGTAATGCAAATCCTAATTCTTTTCACAAGCATTCACTTCACAATTTTAAACAATGTAAGAAAAACAAATTTGCAATCCTTATAGAATCATGAACACTATACCTTCTTAACCCGCTCGAAAGCACGAACAACCGCCTGCCAATTCTCCGGTTGTGAATCCAAAACCTTCTGAAACTCTACCCTACAACCATCCCTCTCCTCGTGCCATTTTGACCGATATTCTCTTCCTTCCCCACCTTTCTCAACCCATCTCTGTCTCTCCTCCACCACCGTCTTCCTCCTCCTTCCATCATCCAACTTAACTGTCAAAATTCTCCCATGAAACTCCATTCCATCAAATTCGACAGCTTTAGAAGCCGACTTCTCTGCATTAGGCCCTTCAAAAATAACGAACCCAAACCCTAAATTCCTATCCAAATTCTCATGCCCTTTAATCAAAATCACGCTCTTAATATCCCCGAATTGCCTAAAAAACTCAAAAATTTGGGGTTTCTTAATCCATAACGGCAAATTCCCCACAAAAATTTTACCCTCTTGGCGAAATTCAACTTTCCCAGAATTATCCTCTTCCTGTTCATCCGTCTCCTCTTCTTCTTCTTCTTCTTCTTCTTCGTGAATTACATTAACCAATAGGTTTTCATTTCGCGGAGAAGGAGGATTCGGTGGAGATAGTTTGGTAGTAAGGCGAAGCTTGGGAGTGAGATTATCTTGCTGAGAGCTACTTTGGGATATCCGGAGATTTTTGAGAGGGTTTGAAAGGTTTTTAGGGGTGGGAGCAGTGGTTTTGAGGGTGGTTTTAGGGCGGCGGAGATTGGTTGGGAAATGAGGAGTAGAAGAAGAAGAAGAAGAAGTGGAAGGAGGTTCGGAAGAAGAATTGTGGGAGGATTGAACGAAACGAGGGTGATAATCCCCGGCGAGAAGAAAAAATGAGAAGGTTGGGGAGAAGTTAGTGTAATGTGTGGTGGTGGAAAGAGTGAAAATGGAGGATAACTCCATTTTTTATGGCAAAGAATTGTAAGAGGGATCACCAAGGAAATGTAGAATTGGAGATGGAATACCGAATGTTGATGGACTGCCAGAGTCGAGATTGATACTCGTTTGTACCGCGGCTCTACGCTATGTTCTACATTGCTATTGAAAGATGTAAAGTTTTACGATTATTTGACCTCATCACTCCCAGCCTCTGACTCATATGAAAGATTTGCTCATAAATATCGATAAAAAAAATAATGTAAAAACCTATATTTATCACCAAGTCAACTCTAGAAATCATACCAATTATAACCATTAAGTATTATAAATATATTAATATTGATTTTATACTAATTAATAAGTTAAATTAATTTGTCAAAAATTAAATTTTTCGTCTTTAATGTTAAGAAGAAAGAGAAAATAAGTAATGGGTTAATAGAAAATAAAAGTTTAAAGAATTGAAAATTAAGAACTAAAATCTTAATTATTTTTAATGATTGTTGATGTTTAATGAATGAATGAAAAGTAAATGATAAAACAAAATATGTTTGGAGTTAAAATGACTACTTTAAAAATAGATTAAAAAAAAGAAGAAAAAAATTATAATCGATAAGATTTGATCGTATGACCTTATGACCATTGATGATTTGATATACTAACTAAAACTGTACCTAACTACTCTACCTTATTAGTAAGTTATTACAATATGATTTTTTTCTATTTTTGATTTGGGGGCTTTGTATGTTTGTGTACCTCAGAACATGGTTTGAACTTTTAACACATCACTTGCAGTAGTTTTTCAGTCGTCTAACATGCAAAATATTCCCTTGGAGAAGCAAGGGAAGGAGATAGGGAAGAAAAGTGTAAGCTAGTTGTAGTTTACAGTCTAAAATAGCATGAACATTAAACCTAATTACATCCAAGTTTTTAAAAGGAGCTTCCATATATCTGATGAAGATCGAGATGATGTTTTTCGCCAGTCTTTTGAGTCTATTTCACCATTTGTTTGTCATGTTGACTTGAAATCTCCCAACCGTAGGTGATGAATATACGCTAACTTTTGCTAATAAGTTTTAGAAGCGTAGATACGCATAATAATATCTTCTCTCAATCGACTTTCTTCTACTTTTCTGAAAAAGTGAGCAAAATGCAAAAACTGTTAACAATAAGACTTGAAACCCAACGTTATTTATCGCAGTGGCGGAGGAAAGGGGTGTTACGATAGATATGGAAAATTAGTATAATGATCAGAATGGTAATGAAAAGTTAGTATCATTTTGATAAGAAAATCTCTTTATAAGTTGCAGGGTCGTTTCTAAGCTTTTGGTGGCATAGGGCAAACTTATTGAGCTTTAATATAAAAACAACATCCACTTTCTAACGTCGTTATGTGCACCTTTTCACCTACACGAGACCCTTGGTAACAAAAATATATATTGATCGAACAATTAGAACAGTCTAAATTAGCCTTTTTAAACGTAAAATCCATCACAATCGTGTGTACGTGTATCTACCAAAACTTATTTTTCATATATAAAATGGAATTCATAATTTTCATGTTGGAGCCCTAGGCACATGCCCCTCCCACCCTACCCTAAATACGAGCTAACAAGTTTAATAAACATGTTTATCTACTTCAATCATCTTACTTTTCTTCACAAAACTCATTGTTTAATAAACATGTTTATCTACTTCAATCATCTTACTTTTCTTCACAAAACTCATTCTAATGCATTACTTATTTGAAGAGATAGTACTTTAATCATCTTACTATTCGTTCTTGAGGTTTTGAAGTCCTCTAAGTGCAGGCAAAACATTTCATTTTCGACATCTCTCCAAAGGTATCTTTTCAAACATTTGAGATTTATGAAATATCCATTCTTGTAACACTCCTATAATTAGATCTAATTTTTAAAAACACTTTTAAAGAAAAAGATGAATCAAAACCTATACCGCCACATCTATTTTTTAGAAAATAAATGTAAGGTTAAACAACTCTAAAATAGCTTAATAAAATTAAACCGACTAAAAAAGTCTTACAACTCATTAAAGATTTAAACTCAATCTATGTCTATATAAAACTTAAACAACTTAAAGTAAAATTTAAACTGAGACATAACTCTAATAAAACTAATAGGTAAACCTCACTCCACGAACCCAAAAATAAGAATGCAACAAGACAAGGGAAAAACTCCCAAAACCAAGAAATTGAGTAATTTCAACTCTATCCGGTAATAACAATTAAGTTTGAAAATAATTTGAGAAAATAATATATAGTTGAGTTAAAAATCAATTTGTATAAACCATATAAAATCACATAAACCAATTAATTAATTTGATATTTAATAATGACAAACATATATAAATTCACGAGAACATCAGTAGGCCGAGGCTTTACCCCTATATCACTTTATCAAGAGGTCGTCACCCTAATATAATTCAAGGCTAGCAGAGTAGTTTCAGGTAACCCTAGTATGCACACCCCTTCTACTTGGATCACAAAAAGTAGAAGGAAGACCAGAAATTGTATTGAGTATTAGAAAATAAAAATCAGCGGCAGCTATACTAATCAAACAAGGCAACTTGTTCATCACCCTTATACTTGGATCACAATAAATATAAGAGTTTCATTTTTCCCGTGTTTCACTTTACGTGATTTAATATATTTTAATAATTAGCATGAACACACAAACATATAATTAAACTGTTCACACAAATTTATCTCAACATGTGAGTTATCGCAAGTGCACGGTGTTGTAGCACGTATGGGTCGAACACAAGGAGTAAGGGTATGCAACTTTCTTTGCGTATTAGTCGGATATGAAAGGGGTTTGTTGGAAACGATAACAAAGAGGGTATGCAAAAGAAATAACGGCTAACAATCAATGATAAAGAAGGGGTAGGGTTAACTCATTCATGATGACTATTTGATGACGATATTCTAGCTTCTTAAGGATCATTAAAGGGTAGCGAATCGCACCAAGAAGAGCAATCTGATCTTTGATCGGGCTTGGGATTGCCTCCAAGCTATTCACCACTAGTGGAAAAAACCTCATTTGCTGCGGTTTTTTGGCCATAATATGCTGCGGTTTTGGCCCCAAGCATTAGTGATAGCAGCAGATGACCTATTTTAAATGCTGCGGTTTAAAACCGCAGCAGAAAAGGGCACCAAATGCTGCGGGCAACAAGAAAACCGCAGCATATAGTAGAAAACTATATACTGCGGTCAAACAAAAAACCGCAGCATATATATATTTTTTTTTTCTTTTTTCGTTTAATACTAAAAATAATCCTATAATAATGTACAATATAATAAACAATGATTAATCCAATAATCCAATGATAATCACAAATAATCACCAATAATCTCTTTGTAATAATAAACTCTCGATCGTATATATATAATACAATAATATGTACGTACATTAAAGTCCTAAAAAATCTAAACTAATTACAATTTACCAAGGACAAAAATTAGCAAGATACGCGGCAATCTTGTCTTTTAATTCGCGCATTTCTTCATTTCTCAAAGGGCGTGTTTTCCTTGGAATGTCGTATAAAGTGTCAAAAACGCTTAAAAATCCTTAAAATCGCAACTTAACACGTAATTTCTAGCATATGACTATGACTTACAATTCTAACCACTTCAACACAATAATATATACTAAATACTGTTGTGTGCCAAGTTTCGTGCAAAACAAACCAAGTTTGAGCTACTTTATGCGCAAAAGTGCCAAAAACGCTTAAAAACCCTTAAAATCGCAACTTAACAAGTAATTTCTAGCATATGACTATGACTTACAATTCTAACCACTTCAACACAATAATATATACCAAATAGTGTTGTGTGCCAAGTTTCGTGCAAACAAACCAAGTTTTGAGGTACTTTATGCGCGAAAGTCCAAAAAAAGCTTAAAAACCCATAAAATCGAATAGTGTTGCATTGTGTACCTTTACTGCTGTCCATTTCGGAAATGTGGCTCTCGATATAGATCTCATTTGTCCACGCACTTTCTTCATTATGCTGAAACGCATGGAAAAAGTAATTATATATATATATATATATATATATGTATATATATCACTTAATTAAATCAAATTGGTAAAATAATCGAATAGGGTATTTATTTGATTAGTTAATTTATATAAGGAGATTTTGAAATTAATATAGATTGTCTTTAATTACACTTTTAATCCATAGTTTATAAATAACGAGTAATAATTGATGTTCATGTGCAAATTGGAAGAGTATAAATATCCTAGACTTTAAATTCATATAGTTAAAATCTAATCTTCATTCATAACATTAAATAGTTAAGTGACAAAAATCCAGTCATATTTTTGTTTCTTCCGGCTTGATTTTAAGTATTTAGTAAAATAAATTGACTCAAATTTCCTTGTAGTAGGGGCGAAGTTATATGATCCTTATGTTCGTTTTCTTTACTACTAATAGTTGTTTTGATATGCTTACAAAAGTTGAAATCTTCAATCAAAGTCAAATTATAAAAAACTTAACAGTAGGTTTCTATATGTACTTGCAATTAGAATTTGAACATTAAAGAAAAGTCAACTATTATATTAGGACACCATAATTCGTTAACCAGTAGCCGTATCATCGAGAGTTTACTAATTCTACAAAAATAGATTTCAATTTTAGATTTTTTTTTTTTACAATTCAATTCAATTCTAAAATTATTTATGGGGATTGGTGATGAATTATGTATTTAATAGTAATGATTTTCATTCATAAACAACATCAAGAAATCAACATTAAATTCAAAATCAAAATTGAAAGAAAAAATAACCTTGAAATCAACTGTCAGACAATGACGGTGGCGAGCGGCGACGGTGGCAGATACTTAATGGCGGCGCTGGTGGTACGGTGTTCCGTGATCGACGCTAATTCGATAAGTTAGCAAGAGAATTTCGCGCGAAAGCAGTGGAAGATAAGCATCGCGTAATCGCGTTTAACATATCATATTTATATGATTTGGGTGGGTTTCCTTTTGTTTCTTTAAGGGAGCACTGGTTTTAGGGCGGCGGAGTTGGTTGGGTAATGAGGAGGAATAGTAGAAGAAGAAGTGGAATGAGGTTCGGAAGAAGAATTGTGGGAGGATTGAACGAAACGAGGTTGAGAATCGCCGACGACGAGAAAAAAATGAGAGGTGGGAAGAAGTGAGTGAAATGTGTGGTGGTGGAAAGTGTGAAAATGGAGGATAACTCCATTTTTCACGGCAAAGATATGTGAGAAAGAATAACAAGGATATGGAGAAGGGAGAAGGGAGAAGGGAGAAGGGAGATGGAATTAGGAATGTTGATGGACGGGTATAGTGGGTGTTTTTTGTACTTGCCTTTACATTGTTTTTGGCTTAAAAAAAAGTATTTGCTAAATGACTTTCAAATCAGCTGAAAAGTTTGATTTTTTAATTAAAATAAAAAGCTATCTTAGTTAGCTTTTGGCTTATTGACTTACTTTTCTCTAATAAATAGTCACGTGTCAATATTTAAATTACCAAGCATCTCCATAATCAGTTGGTTTTTTCAGCTAGCTTAGAGCCAATAAAAATAGCCAACATTTTCAGTTGGTCAAACAAGCCAACAGCCAATTGCTAAACATAAATATAGGCCAGGTTGGTTCGCCTATAAAAATTATTTTAAAAATAAAGTTCTAATTAGTAAAAAAATCGGACAAAATTGACAGCTAGTCTCTTGAGAGACAGGTAGTCTCTTTGAGAGACATATCTCAAACCCAACCCATTAAAGATGAATACCTACTTACCGTATTCTTAAAGCCTATTTACATTATACTTAATACTTACTTACCATTCCTTAGTACCTACTTTTAATATCTTAAATGTCTACTTACATCATTCTTAATGCCTACTTACAATTTTTTAAAAATATATAATAAGTTGGCCAAATTAGAGATAGTCTCTCACAAGAATTTGTCCAAAATTAATCATAATCATAATAAGTAAAAATGAATTATAATTAGTAAAAGTAATTTTAATTGGAAAATTAAATTTAATTAATGAAACTTCGTTATAGTTTACAATTAATAATCAGTTTCAATTAGTAAAAATCAGTTTAAATCAGTAAAAATTAGTTACAATAAGCAAAAAACAGTTTTTCTCTGTAAAAATGAATCACAATAAGTAAAATTAGTTGAATCAAAAAAAATTTGATGAACTAAATAGGTCTTAGTTTTGTACCAATACCAATTAGGCAGTTACCGGTGTATTAAATAAAATTAGAAAGGGTTGTTTTTCTGATGTTAAGATTCATCACAAATTATTGTATGTTACATGAAGCACTTCATATATAGATTAAATAGTCAAATTAATACGAATTAAAAAGAAAACTGAATATAAACTACTTGTTTTAAAGTCGTTTCACTAAAACGTTCTCTCATAACTATAATTACAAGAGTAGTTGAGAATCGGATCTTATCTTGGTTAGAGCAAGTACCGCCTTTCCCAAACAATATCTTGGGATCGAATCTTACCTAATTCTCCCTTTCCCGCAACATACATTTTAATTCAAAAATAACTACAAGAGTAGTTGAAGGTTAATTTAGGTTTTGAGTTCCAAACTTTGTATTGAAAATTAGCCAAAATCCTAAAAATGTAAGTGTCTTACAATAACCCTAATGAACAAGCAACTTTTCCTGTTTAGTGATTCAACAAAACTGCAAAGACCGAAGAACATCAACCCGGAGCTTGATCACCCGTCTGAATTAAGGTCAACAAGTCGTCAAGCCCTCGACATTTGTCTTCTTAAAAATACTTCTACAGTTCTACTCCTTTAATTTAAAGCAAAATTCCATCGGCTTGATGACCCGTCGAACGCGAGATCAATGGGTCGTCAACCTCTCAACGTTCTCTTTTTATTTTGTTCAATTTGCTCGTGTTCAACACAAATAATATGGAGCACATATTTAGAATTGGTATTTAGAAACTAAAATCATAAATAATATACATATTTTTTCTAGTAAAACACTTCTACTCCTTTAAATGACATACTCTTCCATCTTGTATGTTCATAGAAATGGACACAAGTGTACATAATGAATAATCCTAATGGAACTTAAAATGGACATCACAAGTTACTAATTTCAATCATTGTGAGGGAAACTCTAGCATGTCAGAACTGGCCATTGAAGAAGAACCTCTCTGTTTTGTAGGGTCTAGAATCTCTCCCTGTTCATCCTCCTCTTTGCGTTGATAAATCAACGAATTGGGACTATGCTGAATTTTAACCCAATCATCCTTCCCGTCTAGAGAACTACATAATATAAAAGAGGGACAATTCTCTATGATCAATGTTTTAAGTGAAGTAAGCCATTCTACCTTTCGAAATACTGCAAGCTTGGTGCACTTATTTAGCTCCAAATGTTCTAGAGAAGCCATGCTTCCGATTCTACAAACAGCAGCTAATTTTGGACAATCCTTGATAGACAGCTTTCTAAGACGAGGGAAATCACCGTTTTTTACACTAATCCAACATAATAGGTTTAGCATCGATTTGATCTGTAATTGCTGCAACTTTGGAAATGCAACGGTGGAAGTGGTAGCTGCTGTTGCCAATGCCTCATCCCTGAGAAAACGTCCAGCAATAAACCTTACACTACTCAATTCAATCAAGATAAGCGATTCAAGTGAAGGAAGTTGTCCCAGAGACGGTAGGCACAAACAGTTTGCACATTTGAAGAGAGTAATTTTTGTGAGTTTAACAAAGAAGTGGCTGCTAATCCAACACGGAAATTTTGAACCTCCGTAAAAAAGAATCCTTAGGTCGTGGAGGTTCTTGTGTGGCTGTAGATAGTCCGCAACATCATCGATAATATTGATGCTTTCTTGGCGTGTGTCTTTATCAGTCCATCGAAGCTCTAAGCTCTTCAATTGTTGTTTATCATTGAGCCTAGCCTTGAGAGCCTCATTAAAGCTAGCAACATTTTCAAGTCTAGAGAGGCGTAATTTACCATTGAGATGATTCATTTTCTCCAGTTCTCCGATGCCGGATCCTTCTCCGCCAACAATGAACTCTGACAAGGTGCGGAGTTTTAGAAGTGACCCCATCCCATCTGGCATGGAGTGGATACGGTGATGATTACCGAAATCCAGATGACGAAGTCTTGTTAGCCTCTTCATGCATTTCGGCAAGGATACTAGGCTAGGACAATTTATAAGCTTCATAGTTTGCAAATTTTCAAGGAACTCTATGGTTTCAGGCAGCTTTTTAATAAGTGTTTCAGAGAGGTCAAGATAACGCAGAGATTTAGCATTACCTATAGAACTTGGTATCTCTGATACTTTCATCCTGCTCAGATCAAGAGCACGCAAATCTCTCAATGATATGAAAAAATCAGAAGGAATTCGCTCAACGTTAGCCTTGTGATTCTGCAATAGCAGAAGCGACCTCATGTTTGTAAATGATGCAAGCACCTTCAGATCTTTCGAGAATAGACGCTGCAAAATTACATGAACATGCTCTGCTTTTGCACGGGCATATTCAGAAATTACTCTTACTGGATTGATTTTTGACCTTTGTAGCTCTTGTTCTGCAAGTTCAAATCCATTTATTTTGTACCATATCTTGCACGTACCACAATCTTCACTCAGCAAGGATATGCATTTTTTGTTCTCACAGAGAGCTTTGAGATAAGCTGCAGCAATATCCTCCATAGGTTCTTCTTTGATTAGATCCTCTGCCATCCATAACTGGATCAAGGTATCACCATCAATCACATAATCTTTAGGGAAGAGACTACAATATACCACCAAGCAGTCTAAACACTCCTGAGAGATATTTGGACTGAAAACATTTAATAGCTTCTGAGACTGAACACACAGTTCATCTGGGTTTTGAGGTTGACGACACATTTCATCATTTTCCTACAAATTTGGGGACGAAAAAAACTAGTTAATAAAGATAAACGGTTTGGAAAGTGTTAGTGCAAATGGATTATTGCTATCATTTATGTAAGCTGCTAAATGAATATAAAGGCAGCAATTCCACATCCAAAAAATATATTAATGACCTAACTCATTACAATCACCCGCGCATAATTATGCATTATGTAAGGGCTGCAATCATGGGTTAATCTAAATAACCTCTTTATTATCATACAAACAAGGTTGTTTAAGTCTAAGTCTTGAAACCTTGCCTAGGCAAAAGCCACTTAGTGTTGGAATAACTACATGTTATTGTTGTACAATTATATGATCATTATGGATATGCAAGAGTGAATGTACCCCAAGAGTAGTAAGGATATCACATTCGGATTTCTCAATAATGCATGTTCCCGTAACTATATCAAAGACGTTTTCATACTCTTGGACAAGAGTGCTTGAATCCGTTTTGTAAAATGGGCAAAACATTTCATCTTGTACCTGCCAAATAAATGCAAGGGAGTAAATTCCACATCCAAGGAATCATTATGTCCAAAGAATACTAGCACTCTTTTACAGTTGTAATGTACAATTGTACAGACATATTAGTTGACGTACCCTACTTATAAAGATATCAGTTTTCTTGATGTATGATGCTCTGCTTGCTTGTTGAATTAATTTATTTATCTTTGAGTGTGAAACATGAAGAATCTGCACAACAGATTTTCTCGTTATAGTGAAATGAAAAGAAATGATCAACATGGTGACATTATATTAATCTCACTTCAGTAAGAGGTAGCTTTCCTTCTTTATTATGATACTGTAGAAGATCGCCCACAGAGAGGATACCTATAGAGCTAAGCTTCAGATGTAATTTTCCACCTTTTGAAATTCCCTTCAAGCGCCATACCTCGTCATCTAGAGCTGGATTCTCTTTCTTACTATAAGCTGTTAGCACGTAATATAATTAAATATTGCATATTTATAATTTTTTGATTTCAAATTATAACAAAGGAACAACCTCTTAGTCATTATAAAGGTACGGTTGTGTAAATTTGATTGGCTCAAGTCCGATCGGAGGAAAAGAAAACAAAACGTGTAAGATGAGCAAAACTTACCTAAACTTCTATCTTTAACTGTAAAAGCTTCACTTATTGCTCCCCTAACAGTCACTCCTGGGTAAAGGGATTTCTCAACTGTAGCCCCTAATCTGAACTTGTTAGATCTAATCCAACATGAGTTATCAGTGATCTCGACATCATCTATATAAGCAACTCCTTTAAAAAGACATAATTCACTTTTTCCAGCTAGAAGAGGCCGTCTGCCACTCCTTGGATGTAAAATGTATTGATTTAATCCATCACTAGCTAATCCATCACTAGTCAGATCTGAACGAAGAACAGCAAGCTTGACTTTCATGAACGCTAATGGACCATCTTCTACAATGCCTCCAGAATCATCTCTCAATACTACTTTTAGAATCCCTTGCTCACCCAACAATTTCTGATAAGTAAATAGTACATTAGGAATTTGACCTTCGAAACATAATTTGAAAGTCTCCTTCAGTCCTGCACCTGAGTCCATCCTATTTGCATTGTCCATAAAGAAGCGGTAGTCTGAAATAAACAAAAAAAAAAAAAAAAAAAAAAAAAAAACCATGAATACAGACTTGTGATTCATACTTTCTTCACAATCAAAGGATTTTGTCTGATTACTTACCTCAATCGCAGACCTCAAACAAACTTCTTCTGTGCCCAGTCTTTTGATCACTGCTGATCCCTTTGTAAGTTGTCAAACTTGTTTCGCAGAAAATAGGGATTGAGTTTCAATCCTCAAAATGTTCCATTGTCAGTTTCAACGCATTTTGCAAGGATCATGTGAATCAAAAAGTCAACAAGTCTTATTTTTAAAAGTAGAGATCTATAATTGGACTTCACCCACCCACCCACCCCAATTAATCATTAAAAAATTGTCCCAAGAGAAATAAAGAAAGGCAAGCAAGGGTGTTTATAATGGGAAACCAGTATTTTTCATAATTAACTTTTATAATGTTAGGTAGGTAAACTTAATACTCCATTGGTTTTGCAGCAAGTACAAAATATTGATTTATTGAATTGTTATTTTGTTCCGGGGAGAATAAGACAAAATATTTGAAGTATGTGGATGTCAACAAGTGACCTAATATTGGGTGTTCATGTAAACGGTAACCTTTTTTTTTTAAAAAAAAATTCGCCGCGTGTCGCTGATTGGGCGCAGAAAAGTAGCAGCTTGCTGCCACTGACACGTGTGTGCTCCTGCTGTCACTTGCCGCGTTTTGATTGGCTGGAAAAAAATACGTGTTTTTTTTAATTAACAGCTATTTTCATATTTAATTAATTTTTTCAAAAAAACAATTATAACAACGGTCATATTTTTTCGAGATCCATAAAATGAGATATATTGATATTTTTTGACATAATTTTATATTTGCATATTTTCTTCTTATTTTTTTACTTCTTTTGTTAAAAAAATACCAAAATAATCATTTCAAAAATCCAAAAAAAAGAATAATTTTTTTAATTAATAAAAAAGTAGATCTATTTTAATCAAACAAAAAATATATCAACTTTGTACATGAAAATATTATTATAAAAAAATAAAAATAAATGTTAGATAAATTAAGGGAGAAAAATTATGATGGGGTAGAAAAAAAGTAAAAAAGAGTGGATGATGACCTTTAAAAAGAGATTATTGTTAATAAAATTAAGTTGAAAGATAAACTTTTAGGAGAGAGAAAAGCTTTGAAATACTAATATGAAAATTCATACCTGTTTCCTCCACTTATTCCACCAAAAGCCAATAGAGTTCCCATTTCCATCAAAAATCAAAATCTGACACGATCATCTCTCATCCTCAAAATCTATGCAAAAATGGCCTTAGAATTTGTTTCTGGGTTTATTGTGTCATCATTATTGCAAGAGTTAGTAGACAAGATCAAAGCTTCAGCAGCTGACACAATTGATCTTGCATATTTTTCTGATGTAGAGGAAGAGCTAAAAAAACTTGAGACTACTTACGTAAAAGCTCAATCCATGCTTGACAAGATTGATGGATGGGACCTGATTTCCAGCAAGTTGCACCGAGACTGGGTGGCTGATATTAGGAGAGCTTGTTATGAGACTGAAGATTTCACGGAATTCATCAAGTTTGAGATTCTTATGAAGGAGGATGCTGGATTCTTTTCGTCGTACTGGACAAAATGGGGTCTGTCTTCAAAAATTCGAGACCTGCGAAGAAATTTGATACACTTGATAAATGCATCAGATCAGTTTACTAAAGAAACTGAACAGAACACCGATGACAAACACATCTTTGTGGACAAAGAGCCAATGAATGTACCAGATGATCGAAGCTTCCGAAGAAAACGAGAGAAAGAGAGCATTATCCAACTGCTTTTGCATCCACGAAGCAGTGCGGTTCTGATCACAGGAATGTTTGGGGTGGGAAAAACAACATTAGCTCAAGTGGTTAAGAACGATTCAAGAGTCCAAAATCATTTTCACTATAAATTTTGGGCTTCTGTATCAGAGGACTTTGATGTCAGAAAGATTTTGTCTTCAATGATCTTAGACTTGGATCTTGAGAAAACCTTAAAAGTCAATGGATGCATTTCCTCTCTCCCATTCTCAACGCAGAAATACGCAAAGCTGTTTCAGGGTTTGTGCAAGGATAAAAGGGTCCTAATTGTGCTGGATGACTTGTGCAATTTCGTGAACCCTCAAGATTGGGAAGATTTTCACTCTATCCTCCTTAATGCTTCTTGTGTGTTTGGTATCCTCATTACTACTCGCAACCCAAAAATTGCCACTACAGTTGCTTCTTTGAGCAGTATTTTTACTGCTCCCTACTACTTGCAACCGATGTCTGATGAAGATTGTGGGATCATATTACAGCAAAAAGCAGTTCTAGCTTCTGTCAACAAACGAATGCGATGTGGAAGGAGTATGTCAGAGGTAATTGCAGTTCAGACAGCAGAAGAATTTTGCAAAGGATTGCCTTTGGTAGCAAATATTCTTGGGCAGCGCATCTCCCTGAAACAAGATGACAATAGATGGCCTATTATTAGCCTGTCTGAAGACTTGTGGACCATGCCAGAATTCAGAGAATTGATATTCCCAGTCTTCAGGCTGAGTTATTCTGATCTTCCTTTCTTTCTGAAAAATTGCTTCCCTTACTTTTCGCTTTTCCCAGAAAAGTATGACTATAAGAAGGATGATTTGGTCCAGTTATGGTTGGCAGAGGGTTATATTAAACGTCAAGTTTCTAGGTTCCAATATTCAGATTGCTCGGAGTATTCAGTCATAGAAGAGCTTGGAAGTTATTACTTTGATGAAGTATTGTCTCAATCTATCCTTCAAACATGTGACCCATTTGAGCAAGAGCCACAAGTCTACAGAATACATGAATTTGTTCATCGTTATGCCCAATTTACAGGCTCTGGCATGTATGTTCAACTAGATGATAAATTTATTGGTGCTTGTTTGCTGGGTGGTTCAAGTTCTAGTTCTAGTTCAAATTCTGCTAGTGAGAAGCTGACTTCTGCAGATATTGCCACTCGATATAGAAATTCTAGACATATGTCTTTGCTTTGTCCGAGCATTCCAACAAAAATATGGAAAGACATAGAAAGATATTCAGAGGGCCTTAGGACAATCCTTTCCCTACGTGAGCACATAAGTATTGGCCAAGTTAGTTACACCCTTTTTCTTAAATTAAAATTCTTGCGAGTTCTCAATCTGAGAGGAACAGATATCAGTGAGCTGCCTGAATCAGTGGGAAAACTGAAACATCTTCGACTCCTTGATGTGTCCAAAACAAATATTGAAGAATTTCCTGCATCCATCACAGATCTTCATATGTTACACTTCCTCAGAGCTGATCAATGTTATCAGCTTCTTCAATTACCAAAATCTATACAGAAATTGACTCATCTACTACACCTTGATGTTGATATCAAGGGCCTAAGCTCTATGCCACCTAACATTGGGAAGCTAATTAATCTTCGCACTCTTCCTGCATTCATTGTTGGTAGAAAAGATGGGTATCGTGTAACAGAATTGAAGAACATGAAGTACCTCCAAGGATCAATTTGTCTCACAAATCTTGAAAATGTCAAGGATGAAGAAGAAGCCAAAGAAGCAATGCTGAAAAGCAAGCAATTCCTTAAAAAGGTGGAGCTCGAATGGAACAGATACTCGGACAAGCTATCAGAAAGTGAAGAGATTCTCAGTGCCCTGGAACCCCATGAAAATTTAGAAGAGTTAGAAATAACAGGATATGATGGTGCGCGATTTCCAAGTTGGCTCAGTAGTCCAGAGAATAGCTTGACTAGCATTTGTTTGCTAAGATGTGACCAGTGTAACACCTTGCCAGAACTGGGGCAACTTAAGCACCTCAGAGCTCTTCATATTGAGGAACTGCATTCTGTTGAATGCATTGACAACAAATTTTTAGGAACAGGTGAGGCAGCAGGATTTCCATCACTGGAGTTGCTGAGTCTCCAAGACATGTCGAACCTCAAGAAATGGGATGGATTGCAAGCGACTCAAATGCCTTGCCTCCAAAAGATTAACATTACAGATTGTCCAGATCTGATTTCCCTTCCTTCATTAAACTTACTTGCTTCCTTGGAGAGCTTAGAAATAAGCTACTGCCCTGCATTGCAGGCTCTGCCAGAAGAAGGTTTACCATTATCATTGAAAACGTTTATTATTGTTAGAAGTGATCTATTGAAGCAACGTTGCTTACTGCAACAAGGTGGAGACTGGGAAAAGATTAAATTTGTTCCTAATGTATTAATTGATTTTGAGCAGATAACAACTGTTTAAATCTATTTGTATAAGGGGTTGATTAAGCATTTCTTATAATATATAGCGCTACTTAGTCTGGTTAGACTAATATCTATGTAGAGTTTCAATGTTTTGAGTGATGTTTTCTCAAGTTTTTATTAATCTATCTACTCTTCATTTATTCCCATAACTACTGAATAATTTCCTTAAAATATCTCTTATTACCTGAATTTCAGGTTTATATTTAACTTCAAAGCTTACCATCATTATACAGGTTCAAGTAGTAATATTAAGATGACAGCAACTTCTTTAAGGATGCACAGATAAAACAAAACTTCACCACTTTTGGCCATGTTATTACTCAAAACTCTCTTTATCCCATTGATTTTACTAGGCAATCTATCATGGTTTGTTCCTTGACTTTGCTAAATTTCTACTTTTAGCAATGGCCCTACATTGTTAAATTGAATTTCTACTTTCGCTGCACAATGCTGTTAAATTAGGCTGGACTTATCGTGAATGCTAGCACGTTAACGGGGAGACACGCGGTGCACACACTTCATAAACCAAGGAGATATATACCATCCCTGGCAAAGGGAAGAAGGTCTCCAGACTCCAACAGCTTATAAAGCGTGCACACCATTTTCAATTTGTAGATGTGGGATAAGTCATCCGAACACCCCTTCACATGCGAACCCCCGTCAAGTTCGCATGTGAGAGTAATCAATTAGGGTAGGAATGCCATTCTTTTCGAACCTACCATTAATTTTTGATCGAACCATCGGCTCTGATACCATGTTATTGGGAAGTACCGCGGCAAGTAGTTTGGTGAATAAGACCATGGTTAGATACAAAGGCTTGCATATTGAGGTTTTTATATTCCCCACCATTATTTGAACGAAAGATGCGGATTTGGGTTTGAAATTGTGTTTGAACCATTTTGTAAGGTTTCATAAACTTTTGATTTTTCCTTTAGAAAATAAATCCAACTCATCCTAGTACAATCATCAATGAAGGTAACATAACATAAAAACCATGACTATTAAATTTAGGTGCAGGACTCCGCACATCAAAGTGAATAAGAACAAAACGAACTCAGTTCTACTACTACTAGCAGAGTAACTATGTTTATGACTTTTGGCCAAAATACAAGCCTCACAATTAAAATTGAGTTTTGAACCAAGTAAAGACGGAAAAAGACGTTCTAAATATCAAAAGAGAAGGATGACCTAATCGATGATGCCATGTCCAGAGTTGATTAGCAACTGATCTACGAGCAAGTGCTGCGCAGCTTTGATGAGACATTTGATCTACATAATACAGTCCATCTTCTTCAGTACCATGCCCAATGATCCTTCATATCTTAGTATCCTGAACAATACAACCAATTAAGTGCATAAGAACTCATACAATTCAATTCTTCAGGTTAGGCACAAAAAGACAATTAGACATCTGAATATTATCGGTGATACTAATAAGTCCAGATCCTTCTACATTAACACGTTCTCCATTTGCCGTTTGAATATGAGTTTTGTTGATAGTGTTACATCTCAAAAAATCAGATGAATTGAAACTCATAGTATCAGTAGCTCCACAATTAAATATCTATTTAGTGCCTTTAACATCATGACAAATAAATCCAGTAGGCATATTCTGATTTTTAAAGGAGGACTCCATTAAAGTTTTATTCAAGCAATTAATAAAAGTATTATTGGGTTTAGGAGGAGAGGAGAGGCTTATAAATGATGAGGCATGTGGACCGAAAACGTGTGGAGCTCGAAACCTTTGATATTCTTGTTGCGGAGCTCGGTAGTGAGATTATCATGTTGAGACCTTGTTCGGGAAATCCGGAGAAATTTGAGACGGAATGAAAGGGTTTACTGTTCTAGACGGGAAATCCGATTTTAAGGAGAGGTACTTATTCTGAGGTGAGACTAATTCAAAATATATATTTTTTCTATTTTGAAATATTCGTACCTATGACATATTGTATGAAAAATGTTAGCTATCAGTAGCAAGTATAATGAAACAAAAAAATTATTAATTTTTGTATACAAGATTTTTGAGTTTAATTAACTTGGTAAATCGATTAATCAGTTAATTGCAAACAACTTTACTCTAGTGGTAGGCAGCAGCAGTATTCGTTTTTGGTGGTTTAACTTTTAGGGTGGGATGATTGTAATTTTTGTAAGGATATTAGTTTTGAGGGTGATTTTACTTTTAGTGCGGGATGACCGTAAATCGATTAATCAATTAAATGTGCACATGTTTATTTTGTTTTGTTGAGTATGTCTTTTAGTTTGAGATGTTTTGCGAGTGTTGGATGAATCTTGAAGGTGGTCTTTTTGTGACTTGGAGAACACAAATCAAAGTGGAGATTATTAGGAATATTGATAACCTGATTCACCAAGTAATCAAAACATTAAAAAATTAATCATATTAGTTAGTATAGTTAGAAAATGACATGTCACATTTGTGATTGGTTGTTTGGAAATCACACAAGTACACTGGTACTATACTAGTGTATTATACCAAGTGTTAGTGGGTGTTTGGGTGAAGCAAATCTTAGACACCAAGATTAGAAATCAGACCAAGGACAAGTGTAAGAGTAATGGGGACAAATGGGGACCATGGTGTACTTTGATCCTTGAGTGACGTATACAACTCTCCTTTCATCTTATTAATACAAAACAAACAACATCTTTCACATGACAAGTACAGCATAACTTTACCATGAGTATGAACATTAAAGCAAAAACTTCACTATGGAGGATCAAGAATGAAGAAACCTTCCCTACCCTTCATCATCTTGATTCTTGAAGCTGATATATTAACAAAATGGGACTATGCTGAATCTCAAGCAAAGTTTGCTTCTCATTGAAACAACTTAAGCGAAACGAAGGACAATCGTCAATGATCAATGTTTTAAGTGATGCAGGTAGTTTTCTCTGTGGCAATGATGGAAGCTTGGTGCACTTACTACATTCCAAATATTCGAGAGCACCGAAGTTTGTCAGTTCACAAAGTGCACATAATTTTGGACAGTTCTTGATTGAAAGTTTTTCAAGGCATGGAAAGTCTTGACTTTCTACATCAATCCATTTTTCCAAGTTAATCATTGATTTGATTTCTAATTTCTGCAATGCTTGGAATGCAGTAAACTGAAAACCATCATCACCTGCAGCATCAGCATTGAGCTTTTCTGTCCGAAAGTGATCATCGATGATTCTAACATTAATCAATTCAATTAAGCTTAGAGATTCAAGGAAAGGTAGCTGCCCCAGAGATGGTAGAATTAGACTGTTTGCACATTTGAAGAGGGTAATCTTCGTAAGTTGAACAAACGATGGGTGGCTAATCCAACCCGGAAATGTTGAGCCTCCAAAACAGATAATCCGCAGGTCTTGAAGATTTGTGTGTGGCTGTAGACACTCCATAACATTGTGATCGACCCGGATGCTTTCTTGGCGTATGTTTTCATCAGTCCACCGAAGCTCCAAGTGCTTCAGTAGTCGCTTTTCGCTGAGGTTTGCCTCTCTAGCATCATCTAGAATAGCAACATTTTCAACCCTTGATAGGCATAATTTACCACCAAGGTTGTTCGTGTTCTTCAATTCTCCAATGCTACTTCCACGCTCCGATCCAGCAATGAGCTCTGATAAAGTGCGGAGGCATGTAAGTGCGCCCATCCCAACTGGCATGGAACGGATACGACAAAGGGTACCTAACTCAAGATGTCGAAGCCTTGTTAGCCTCCTGGTAGATTTTGGTAAAGCATAAAGGCGAGGACAATTTTGAAGCTTCAAAGTTTGCAAATTTTCGAGAAACTCTACGGTTTCTGGTAACTTTTTGATGAGTGCTTCTGAGAGGTCCAAGTAACGCAAGGATTTAACACTACCAATTGAACTTGGCAGCTCTGATACTCTTGTCTTGCTCAGATCCAGAGTGCGCAGATTCTTCAACGATAAGAAAAAATCATAAGGAATGCTGTCAACAGTACTGTTGTGATTCTGTAACAGTAGAAGCAACCTCATTCTTGCGTATTTTCCAAGAGCTTGAAGATCTTTTGTGAGCAAATGCTGCAAAATCACATGATCACTTTTTGTACAGTTATCCTCAGTAATTACTCTCAGAGGAATGATTTTTGATCTTTCGAGGATTTGTTCAGGGATATCAAATCCTTTGATCTTATACCAAATCTTGCACATACCATAATCTTCTCTTAACAAAGAAATACATATCTGATGCTCAGAAAGAGCTTTAAGATAAGCAGCAGCAATATCCTCCATGGGTTCTTCCTTTATAAGACCCTCTGCCAACTGAACTATTTTATCACCATCAAGAATGTAATCTTTAGGAAATAGATTACAGTACTCCAAGCAGTCTAAACATTCTTGAGACACATTTCCTGATTTCTTCGATTTTGTGAGGTAGCTCAAAATAGTCGGGCCAAACTTATAAGTATCAATGTCCAGCATTTCTTTTGTTAGGTAGCTTGTACAGTTGAGCATATCTGTATAAGCTCTTGTGAATGCAAAGTACTTATCTGATATGAGATGGGCCGTTTTTCTGTCGGCATCTTCGACTGACGACCCTGTTAGATGTTGAACAACTGACCTGAAGTCCGAAGGATCGCAATGAATTACTTGTGGTTCTGTGTAAAAGACGTTGCTTGTAGACAAGGGACTTTTTATATGAGTTTCAGAATCGAGCTTCCTCCCTTTCATACGAAACACAGGTATCTTATGTTCATCAGCGGTAGAATTGTGTGATGTATCCATACGAAACACAGGTATCTTATATTCATCAGTGGTAGAATTGCGTGCTGTATCCATAATAAAGCTGAAAGAAAGAGAAGACAGACAAATTGATGAGGGGAAAAAGAAGAAGCTTTCTGAAGCACAAGCAGAAAAGATGTTGAAACTCTGTGTACCCTATGCTTGTAATTTACAAAATTACTCTAAAGATTAGCTTCTACTATAAATCATTCATTCAAAGTTTCTTTCAGGTCCAATAAGGGAAATAATCAATTTGCATCAACAACTTGAAATCCTCCCACTATTATTAGCAAAAATAAATATTAAAAGGAAGATTTAAGTGGAAGAGTAGAAATCAATCAGAAATAGAAAAAATATAAATAGAACTGTCAAGGAACCAAGCTCATGGTTGAGGCCTCAGCATATGTTATATACTCTAACATGCCCCCTCACACGAGAGCCCATTGGGCTAGAAGTGTGGATGCTCATAGACGCTGAATATTCCGCTTTAAATGAGAGGTGGTAGAGATTCGAACCCGTGACCTCTTGTCACGTTGGCTTCTGATACCATGTCAAGGAACCAAGTCAACCAAAAGCTTAAGTTGATGGTTGAAGCCCCAAGATATGTTATATACTCTAACAAGGACTACCTGTGGAACCAGAGCTGACAGGCCGATTGGAGTGTTCTGATGGAACAGGAAGCCAACAACTGACCAGCAGCCTAAGAAAAATTAGAAATATGAGTGGAGTTGAGAGTAGACAGCCTGATCTCATTATTTTTTCTAGTAATATGATAGATTCCCATGCCATCATGCCCATCAAAGATAAAGCCAGAATAGAGTAAGGTAGGACCCTTTTGTTTGAAAATAACACTTTGTATTCGGGCTTCGTCCTAACATAGAATTTGAAGTCACATCTTTTGTGTATTTTCACAATGCCCTACAGATTGAGCTGGCAGACTAAGATGTTAATTATTTAAGAAAACGAAAAAATATCGGCAAGTAAACATGATTTAATTACGATTTTTCATTTAAAGAACCAAATAATTAACAATAACTATAGTTAAATAGGAGTATTACCAAACTAGTCCACTGCAGCAGCTTTAGCTATTGAATTCTACCTCATTTATATCAAAAGTATGTACTAAACTAATTGAGCTATCCGTCTGATAATGTTTCCATCAATAACTATGTCAGAAACAAATCGGATCTTCCTCCAATCAGCACCAACAATCCATTCACATCTTCTCGCTATCTCTGCATTTTCTTCAATGATCAACTGTCGCGGTGATGGGGGCATGTCTCCCTTGGGCAATGAATATAAGGTAGTGCAGTCGATAAACTCCAGATTAACCAAGGAAGTAAACTCGGTCAGTGAAGGGAAGGTTCTCAACTTGGGACAATCCATAAACCTTATATTACGAAGGCTAGGAATTGGCGATGATAAGTTCCATTCTTCAAGGCTCCCCATGTCTTCTAATGTTAGCATCTCTAACGAAAGGAAGAATGAATCTTCTGACTTCAACGGATCAATGGAATGGAAGCCCACATATGCAATTCCATCCAAATTCTGGACGTGAAGGTTTTTGAGGTTCGGAAGATGGTGCAGCTGAGGTAAACTACTATATCCTTGCTATTTTCTATATCCTTCAATATTGAAGGAAGAATCTCTGGACAGATAAATGATACATGCCTGGCTTTAACATACCAAGTACGAGCCATCTGTGGGGAACACATCTTATGTTCAATCCAAGAGTAATATTTATCAATGAATTGTTTATCCACCCACAAAAACATGCTGCAACTGACATCTTGAGCATAGCGGTGAACAAAATCGTACATTCTGTACAGCTGTGACTCACGTTCGTCATTGATGATGGTGGACCTTAATAGTAACTTATCAAACCCTCAATAGCAACAAATCATGAGAACATCTTGCACAGTTTTATAAACTCTCTCTGTGGCTGCTCCTGGAGGTCTTTCTCCAGCCTTAATACAGATTCGAGTACCAACCTCAAGACCTTATCCAAGTCAAAGTCCCCCAACACTGAAACCTGGAAATAGTAGTCAAAATCATTCTTGATTCTCGGATCATTCTCAATAGTGCGAGCCAGAAATGTTTTTTACGATCCCAAGCATGCCTTCTATCGAGACAATAATGCTCGTCATTGGTAAACTACAGCAGCTGCGGTTGGTATTGCTTATGGTATAGGAAGAACTCAAAAAATTTTGCTCAATGTCTTCCTTGTCATGAAATCTCTTAAAGTTCACATTCTCCACTTGTACAAATTCCTTCTGAGCAGCCTCTTAATAGGCCGTTTGATCTTAACTAAAGCCAAGGCAGCTGCCTTTGCAAACAGATCATCCAAACGGTTTTGCACATCTTCGAGCTTGCGAGACATTCGCTCTTTTCAAGAACAAAAATACACCTCCCTTTTCTCTTGTCTCAAGAGCAAAACTCACTGTCAAATCTTCAGAGCCATAGCATGCTAAACAATAAACTGTGTCACACTCAACTATTGATGACATTATAAACACGTTTGAGCCAGAATTAGTATTGTATAGATGTAGAAGAAAACGCGTAGTATTGTATTAATGTCAAAAGATGCAGTTATCATAAGTGTTGGATGATTGGACCTGTTGTGTGAAGACTGTCAAAAAAAATGTAAGATATTGTTGCCAAATGCCAAACACCCCATAAGTTTGCGTCAATTTATTTTGAGAGTCAAAGTTTGCAAACATTGACCGTTTCCCATTAATGAATATATGAAGTGCAAAACATGGTAATGTAATTTAGCATCTAAAAGAATTAGAGTGAATAACGCATTGAAACACACACTGAAATACTTTGACATTACAGAAAAGTCATTGTTTGTAATTTGACATTAATATTCAAATCATGCTCAAATACTACCATATTCTTATCATAACCGGCTGCAGCATCCCTAAAGTAAAAGTGCTCTGAGCATTTTGGTCCAACTGAAAGTCGCCAAGCCCACATACATGGATGAGAAACCGCTACTAAAGTATCACCAGGGCTAACATTCCATTCACTCTTTGAAGCAAAAAGTAGTTTAGGATAAGTTAATCCTAACTCCAACATAAGACTCAACGGAAGAATTTCACCCCCTATTTTCGCAAACCGAGTTGTAGCTTTATAATTCCTATTTGAACCATTTTCACCGTAAAAAACACAAGGAATAAATTATTAGCTTGATCTTAAGTGTTTTCAAACAATGGGCAGTGGTTAATATAATTGCTAAGCCATCTACTTGACCAACCACAAATCTAGTCCAAAAAAAGTTAGTAAAATACAGTAGACAATTTCGTATTACGTTGGACGGCTTATAATGCATTATCAGTTAAAATACTATTTTTTTTCTGTTAGTTTTAAAAAACATAAACAAGACAATGAAAAAACATTTACTCACTGCATTGCAATAATAATGTTGTTTCAATTTTAGAGGTGGATCATCACCATAGCAGTCATGACAAATTATGTTTGAATTTAAAAAATTTATCCTTAGGTGATACCAACAGTACTTCTAAGGAAAAGACACTTAAAATTGACAAATGTAACTCACTAAAAAATACAACTTAGGTAAATGTATGTAAACAATACCTTAAAGATTGCAGCAGTTGTGGCTAGAAAATTATGGTCAAATGAAGGAGAATTTGTTGCTCAAATGATGGGAAGGAGAATTGCTACTCAAGGGTAGGGTAAGTAAAGGAACTTTGAAGAAGGGTAAATGAGATGAGTAAAGGTGGGGCCTGGTCTTTGAGCCCACAATAAGAGGCTCAAAGAACTGAAAGAAGTGGTAAATAATTTTTAAGGTTTGACCCCAAATTACGTTTTTTAAATTCAAAAATAATTTGTCATGGCTGGTATGGTGATGATCCGCCATCTGAAACTGAAACAGCATTATTGCAAGGCAATGAGTAAGATTTTTATACTTGTCTTGTTTATGTTTTTTAAAACTAGCAGGAGAATAATGAGTACTTTAACTGATAAGGCATCAAAAGCCGTCGAACGTAATACGAGATTGTCTTTTGTGAAAGTATTTACAAACTTGTTTTGGACTGGGTTTTTGGTTGTTCAAGTAGATGACTTGGCAATTGTAGTAACCACTGCCCGTTGTTTGAAAAACACTCAAGACAAGGTTGATGTCTTATTCATTGTGTGTTTTTACGGTGAAAATGGTCCGAGTAGGAATTATAAAGCTACAGCTCGGTTTCTGAACGAAGAGAATGAAATTCCTCTATTGAGTGTTAAGTTGGAATTAGGATTAAGTTATCCTAAACTCCTCTTTGCTTCAGAGAGAGAGTGAGTGAAATGTTAGCCCTGGTGCTACTTTACAAGCGGTTTGTCGTCCATGTATGTGGGCTTGCCGACTTTAAGTTGGACGAAAAATGCTCAGAGGACTCTTACTTTGGCGATGTTGCAGCCGATTATGATAAGAACATGTATTAATGCTAATAGTGGGCCCAAAGCCATCACTCATGGTGCACATGCTACAGACACAAGATTCAAAGTAAGTTTAATTAAAAAACTAGCTGGCCTTGGGTAGTGGATATGCAATTTTGTAATAAGCTAAAAATGAGTATTGAAATAATATGCAGAATATCAACCCCTTTCCCATGTCGAACACTTATCCATGGAATGCCACAGATCCATGATTCAAAGCTAAGAATGACTATTGAAACTTGCAGAATGATGACATAACCAACATAACAGTAATTTTAGTTAAATTAGAATAAAATATGACAGAAGCATTAGTAAACAATCATCAGTGTCAAGCTAAGAATGACTATTGAAACTTGCAGAATATCGACACTTATCCATGGAATGCCACAGATCCATGATTCAAAGCAAGTTAATATAAGTTCATTATCTTACGATAACAGCTCCGGCACGTCCACTCCATGTTAGACTATGCACATCACTCATGCAATAGCTGAAGAGATATGTTATCAACTTCTCGACAGTACACTGTCATTAAACAAAAGAACAAAAGAAAAATAGCAGGATGATGACATAACTTTATGTTCAGAAAACCCAAGGGAAATCAGTAACTTGTAACAGAATACCATGATTATGTGCGACGACAATATGAGACGATAATAAAATGTAAATTAGAAATTTATGAAAAATAACATGTCATTCTCATGGGAACGAAATATCATCTTCAAACATGTACTTTTCTTCACATTAGTATCTAATATTTTTATTTAGATGCTCTATTTGATGTGATGTGAATACATTTGTTTAGAATTTGGACAGGTCATGTCCAAAAGAGATATGGTGGCAAACTATGTAGGATGGACTAAATAATATACGAGGCAAAATTACTGGAAAGGAGGCACCGAGGGAGTACTAGCTAGTATGTTAATTTAGTTTAATTTTATGTTTGTTATTTTCACGCACTCCCACCAATTTTCACTCAAGAGAAGGGTGTTCCACCCTTACTCATTCCAATCAAAATTGGGGAAAAATAATAAGAAAAAATTTCAATTGTGGAATAGCAAAATTTGAGACTCAAAGACAGCACCATAGCATCACAATGCAACATAACAGCTACAGTACCGAATCGTGGTGATTTTGGTCATAATCACAAATGCGTAAGTTCGGATGTTGTTTTGGCTATTATTTCAGTCATAACTCATAATAAGCTCAAAAGCCCCATATCCATGACAATGTCTATACTGTCCTAATAGATTAGATATACTCGAAACTTATAAGCAAAGGGCGTGAGCGACAAGATTCAAACCTGCACAGGCAAAGCCCACATGATCAAAATAGAGCAAAGGTTGCATCAGCCTAAAGCTACAAAAACAACCCAGGAATCTAGGGTTAGTTTCTAAAAGTGTGAACAACCTAACCCACACCACCACTATCCAAATAATCTAGATGTATATCAACTGCTATAAAGAAGTCTTCACCATCGGAACACAAATAGCTTCAAAGAACATTGTTCAAAAAAGTGGCTTCAGTTAACTTTCTTAGCAGTGGTCTTGACATGATAGTATTCAAAAACTGACATATATGGTACAATCACAACATTGCTAAAACAAGGAGAATCTCACAACATAATGTCTGCTCTTTCGTCAAAAGCACAAATTTCATGCACTTATAGACAAAAACAAAGAGTGAGAATGGCAGGAATCATAACCTGTGCGGTTATGCCGATAACCACTACAGCACATCCACTTCATATTGAACTGTGCACAATGCACTTCAAGCAATGCTAGATTCAATATGTCATAAATATAGACAACACACTCAACAAGCTTTCAATAACCAGCAATTCAAAAGGTTTTTGCAGCATGAGAATCTTATCCTTTATTTTTAGATGTATAAAAGCAAAAAACCAATGAAGGAACAGACAAAAAAAAGGAACATAAGTTGATTCTTCTTCTGCTTGCAATCAGTTTGATAAACCTCAAGCACTATCACATTAATCTTGAATCTGCGCTGATGCAAAGTAATTCAAAGGTTGCAGCAGCCCAAGTTAGAAAAGCGCCGAACACTCCGGCCGTCAAGCGTTCCACGTATGATCTAAGTATTGCCAGGGAAAGAAAATATATAGCTGCACATATTCACAAGTCAAGTATATTTCACCTTTAAAAATGAGGATACGCAAATACATTTTTTGTCTGAATCATAATGCAAAAACAAGGTCATGTCGCATCATATTGCCCGTGCTGTAGAGGTTAAAAAAAAAAAGCAAATACATATTTGTCGCGTTGTAATGGTGTAAAAAGAATCACGTTTTAGGCCTTTTCAAAGAATATTACATGCTTTCGACCAAAATATTTGGCGTTATGTTATAACCGCATAGTTTTTGTTACCACATCCCCGTGGTGTAAAAAGCAAATTCATATTTGTCGTTGTTCGCTCCTAAGAGGGAACAATACATGTAAGTGACAACAACCCAAAACATAACTCTTGTGATTCAATTACAATAGCCAGAAACACAAACAGCAGGACTCGACTTTGCGTTGACAGAGCCCACATTATTTCTCTCATGCTTAATAACCACTCCGGTATGTCCCACAGCATGTCAGGCTCAGAATGTAATTAATAGAACATTTGCAGTACTTCTCTGGCAACTGGCCAGAAACATAAAAAAGTTGCTTTAAATAAACTTGCTTAGTAACATGATCAGTATCCAAAAACTGCGAGATATTTAAAACAAATCTCAACTTGGCTTAATCAAGGCACTTCTCCACAGTCCACAACATATTTCTTCTTTTTGAAAAATACAAATCTTTCAAGCAGTTAGAAGACAAACCAAAACAAAAGAGCCTGGACGGCAGGATTCGAACCTGCATGGGCAAAGCCCACATGATTTCTAATCATGCCCGATAACCACTCCGGCACGTCCACTTAATTCAAAAGTGGTAGCGGACAAGCAATTTTGTATTAAGTAATGAGTATTTCCATCGAACTCGGTACAGCTCACATAATTTCTAATCATCCTCGATAACCTCTGATATTTCCATTGCATGTCAGGCTCGAAATGTATATAACAGTACTTTTGCAGTCCTTCTCTGGAAAGACTTTGCAAATGATAAGCCATTTTACATATAAATTTCAACGGCTACAGAGAAGTATTCACCATCGGAATACAATTAGAATGCAAAAAACATTGTTCAAAAAAGTGGCTTCAGTTAACTTGCTTAGCAGCGGTCATGAAATGATTAGTATTCAAAAACTGAAATATTTGGTACAATCTGAACTTTGCTAAAACAAGTTCTCACAACATAACTTCTGCTCTTGTCAAATGCACAAATGCACTTAAAAGAGCGTGAGCGGCAGAAATCGAGTCTGTGTGGGCAAAGCCCATATTAATCTAGTTATACCCCATAACCACTCCAGCACATCCACTTCATATTGAATTATGCACAATGCACAACAGTCAAGCAATGCTAGAGTTGAAATGTCATCATTATAAACAACACACTCAACAAGCCTTCATTCATCAAATGGTTGTTGAAACATGAGATTAAATCAGAATATTTAAAGAGAGCGTAATCCTTTATTTTTGGTAGATGTAAGAAAGCAAAAAACTCGGAAGGAAAAAGAAAAAATGGGAACACAAGTAGATTCATCTACTCGTGCAAGAGAAAGGATATATACCTTGAAGTTGCAGTCAATTTGACAAACCTCATGCACTATCAGATTAAACTTAAATCTGAGCTGACGCAAAGAGGATCAAAGGTTGCAGCAGCCAAAATTAGAAAATCCGAAAATAATTCTGGCATATTTAAGGTCATTTCCACTGAAAACTCCGGCTGTATGATCAAATTATTGCCAAGGAAAGCGTGAAATCGAAACTATCAAATATGAAACAATGAAGTATCAATGAGAAAGTGAGATTATTGCATTGGGAATCTACATTCTGCTGTCATAAAATTCACTTTTAACTGAAATTTAACAAACGATAGTGCTCCATATTAATTCTTTTTTTTTTTTTTGCATTTTTCCAAGTTCAAAGACAGCAGTTTAAGTTTGAAAAAGAAAATATAAAGCTGCACATATTCACAAGTCAAGTATATATCACAATGATATTCAAAATTGGTGACACTAATTCTATGTAAGACCACGTATAAAATGATAGCTGACATCAACTGCATAAATGGTACAAGCAAGTGATAAAAATAGCAATGTGAACGTAAGGTATCAAACCAGTACAAGCAGATTTTTAGTCATTCACAATAACCACTGCATCACACAATTATAATTTTGCAGATTGCTAGGAATAAATCAAGAAGGTTAAACATAATAAGAAACAAAAGAGTTGCATATGAATTGACTTCTTATCACAAAGCACAGCAACTCTACAATCATTAACAAAAGTCAAGCACTGGACACTAAAACTTGAAGTCTTGAATTACGCAGCAAAAACAAGAACGACAGGATTCAAACCTGAGCAGACAAAGCCCACATGATTTCTAGTCATGCTCGAAACCACTTCGGCAAGTCAACTTCCTACCAAAAAGATATATTTTATAGTTGAAAATCAGAATGAATATAGCATTAACAATAAAACAATGACGCCAGCAAAAGTGTAATCAAAGACGAAGAATTTTAGTTATTCCATTAATAGCACTCTTGACAAGATCAATATTTAAAAACTGCAAAATATTTAGTACAAATCTCAACTTCGCTCAATCAAGGAACTTCTCCACAGCATAATTTCTGCTTATTAAAAAATACAAAAATGTGAATGGCAGGATTCGAGGCTGCGCAGGCAAAGCCCACATGATTTCCAGTCATGCCCGATAACCAGTCCGGCAAGTCCACTTACATGAGAAGTGGAAGTGAACATGCAATTTTGTACTAAGTTGAGCATATTAAAATAACATGCAAAATGTCAACCCCATTTCTCTGGAGCGCAGCAGAAACATGATTATAAGCAAGTTCATTCCTGAACCAAACAAAAAATATATTAAAGATTCGAATAAAATATGACAGAAGTTAAGTAAACGAACTTCACATCATTCAGTAATAGTACCAACTTCATTGCAATAGAACTTTATTATCATCTAGGAGAACTGATAGTGATTCATTCAACAGTATCAAAAAGGAGTCAAAACCTGACCCACAGGACTCAACCTGCACAGGTAAAGCCCACATACAATCACGAAACTGAATCTATGATATCGCGGTTGACATGAGTTGCATAGATGATACACGAGTAATGAAATAGAAACAAAAACAGAAGGATTTGAACCTGAACCCACATGATTTCTAGTCATGCACAATAACCACTCCGGCTCATCCACTTCATATTGAATTCTCCCAATTAAAGTTCAACGCTGATAGTATCCTGTATGATAAATAACATGCTCGATGGGTGAGCACCACACTGAATGTCAGTTTTCTAAAGAATGATTTTACAGAAAATCATGACCCAATTGCTTAATTGCAGATTACTAGGAATAAATCAAGAAGGTTAAGCATAATAGAGAACAAACGAAGTGTATGAGAATTGAGATACTTCTGATCACTTAGTGCAGTTCCTTTATAATTCATTCAGATAAACGTCAATTAAAACTTGACCTAAGCAGCAACAGGAAGTTTTAAGCAAATATGATGCAAGAGACACAAATTTCTTTCTGGTTAAATTTTCGCCAAAAAAAAAATAAAAAATAAATATTCAGGTAAAGAGTTTGGTACAAACATCCATAACCATAGTTTTAAAACAGATAATTTTGGGCAGCAACATGCATAACAAAAGTACATAAAATAGCAACCTGAATGGCAGGATTCGAACCTGCACAGGCTAAACCCACAAGATTTTTAGTAATGCCCGATAACCACTCCGGCGCGTCCACTTACTTGAGAGGAGGTAGTGGACATGCAATTTAGGAATAATTTAAGAATGAATACTTAATATCCTGCAGAACGCCAACTCCTTCAAGTAATGCTGCAGATAGACAAACAATACAATGTTAATTAGATTAGAATAAAAGATGACAGAAGTTTAGTAACCGACCAGCAGGTCATCAGTTTATTACCAGATCGTTAAAAAACAGCAGCAAATGCATTGCAATAAAAATTTATACATCATCTAGAAGAACTGATAGTGATTTATGCAACAATATCAAAAATTTGAGTCAACTTGAGCGGCAGGATTCAAACCTGCGCAGGTAAAGCCCAAATGAGGTCATGCTAGATGACCACTCCAGCACGTTCTTCCCATGTGGAACTATGCACAATAGCTGAAGAGATCTTTTATCACACATGTCAACTTCTCAACTGATAACCTACAAGTTTACACTAACATTGAACAATTGAGCACAAGAAAAATACCAGGATGATGGCATAATGCAATGCTAAGAAAAAAAGGAAAAGAACATCAGCAACTTATCACAGTATGTCTTCTGGTCACATAATAAAAAATAGCTACAGAATCTTCAGTGACCCTGAAATACACATACATCACCTTTCAAATGGTAAACCTTATATTGTAGCAGGAAAAATTGGCAAGATTCAAACCTGTGTAGGCAAAGACCTCAAAATTTCAAGTCAGAACAGACAATCACTCTGGCATATCCACTTAAATTAGTAGTAGCAGTTTTAAGTTAATTCATCTGCTTGTGAAGGAAAAAGAATATACTTCCTGCAATCAATTCAACAAACCTTTTGCACTTTCACTTCAATCTTGTATCTGAGCTATGAGGCAAACAAGATCAAAGGTTGCCGAAGCTTGGCATATTTTTGGTCATGACCACTGAATACTTCAGTAGGTTCAACTAAAATCAACGTATTGTCAGTGAAAGTTCGAAATCTAAAATAGTTACATAAAAACAGATGAAATATCAATGAACCAGTCCAGTAGGGCAAGAATACCGGGGCATCTTTGTTTTCCTGTAATTAGAATGCAATACTTAAACATAATTTAATAAACAATACTCCAAAGACAAACGGACAGTTTAAAAGAGTAGAATATAGATGCAAAAATTCAAATGTCTATTCAGTTTACATTTCCAACAACGAGATTGTATAGGGAGTTTTTCGTCTAACTATCACCAATACATGATTTCAACACTCGGCAAAGAGATTTGATTCATACAAAATTAATCTTAACTCATAAAAAAAGTCGCATGGATGATGATTTAAGATTAATTCATATTCACGACACCAACTCGATGTAAGACCATGTATCATCACCAATCAACAGGCTGAATATATAATTTCAGCTAACAAAATTGTATATAGTACAGGCAAGTGGTGAAGATAGAAACCTGAACAGCAAGATTTTTTACGTGCGCAGACAGAAACCACATAAAATTCTAGTCATGCCCGATAAACACATCGCATTTCCACTTCATATTATAAAACTTCCAAATCATCTACACTTATGGTAATCCAGCACTCATAAGCATGCTCACAAAGTCACACCACAAGCAATTGTCAAGACTCCAAATAATGATTTTACAATAAAGTTAGCTGATCGCTTGGAGCATATCAAGTGCAAACCTAATAGGAAAGCAGAAACTGCATCAGAATCAAGATACATGTCAAAAAAAGAAGCTCCTCCATAGTCATTCAGTCCTTCAGACAAGCATCCAGCACTCCCCATTAATACTTGAACTAAAAAGTAAAAAAACGTGAGCAGTAGGATTCAAACTTGTGCGGACAAAAAAAATTAATTCACAGTACTTCGAAGACAAAAGAATAGTTTAAGACTGAAGGGGAATATAGCTGCACATATACACGTCTAGTTGGCTTCACTTTTAATTAAGGGAATATGTAAAAAAAATTGTCTGGACATCATTAAAATAAGATTTCAACATATTTATAAGAAATTAATTCCACGAAGCAACAAATGAAACTCCTAAAAAAGGCCAATTAGATAGTGATTTCAGATTATTCCAAATTCGTGACACTAACTCAATGCAAGACAACTTACAATAACAAAACTGAATCTGTAATATTGCAGCTGACATCAATTGCATAGATGGTACACAAGTAACGAAAATAAAAACAAGAACAGAAGGATTCAAACCTGAGCCCACATGATTTCTAGGCATGCACGATAACCACTCTCGCTCAGCCATTTCATATTGAAATGCTCCCAATTAAAGCTCTACAGATAGTAATCCTGCACTCATAAATAACGTGCACAATGGTGACCACCACACTCACAGGACTCTAAATAATGATTCTCCAACAAAGCATTGCCCAATTATTTAATTATAGATTGCTAGGAATAAATCAAGAGGTTAAGAATAATAGTAATTACGAAACAACAGAAGTGTATGGAATTGAGATACTTCTTATCACTTAGTACAGTTCCTCTGATCATTCAAACAAACGTCAATTAAATCTTTACCTAAGCAGCAAAGGCAAGCTTTATAAAAATATGATAAAAGTGACACAAATGTCATTCTGATTAACTTTTAGCAAAGAAAAACTGTACAAATACAAAATTTGGTACAAAATCCATAAGCATTCTTGTTTCAAAAATGATATTTATGAGCAGCCAAATGCATAACGGAAGGTACATAACATTGTGAGTTTGCAACGTGAACAACAGGATTAGAACCTGCGACGGCAAAGCCCACATGATTTATAGTCATGCACGAATAACATCCGGCACATCAACGAACTTATCAAAGGAACGTTGTAGATATAAGATTCTAAGCAAATTAATTCACAAGCCTAACAAACAAACTAAATTAAAATAAGATATGACAGTAGTTTAACAACCATTAGTGTAT
Organism: Amaranthus tricolor; assembly: GCF_026212465.1. Lineage (NCBI taxonomy): Eukaryota > Viridiplantae > Streptophyta > Magnoliopsida > Caryophyllales > Amaranthaceae > Amaranthus > Amaranthus tricolor. Next base: position 44,001,760 of record NC_080047.1, read on the forward strand.
TTTCTTATACACCTCCATCATTAAAAAGTAGTATCACAAGCATTGCAATAAATTTTATTATCATCTAGAAGAAATGAAAGTGATTTATACAATATTATTGCATTGCAAAAGGTTAAGTCAAAACGTCAAAAGCAAGATTCAACACCACTGCGTTGAACAGTTGATTAGTGTTTGATCTTGTATACCTATAATATAAGAAATAAGGACCTCAACAAAGAAATTGGAACAAGTACCGCCTTTAACCAATATAATGAGGCAATTGAAAATGCAAAAACCTGTCAGCCCTAACACCTTGATAAGCATAACCGGTAAACAACTTCAATATATCAACATAAATTTGTATTAGAAGCATCAAAAAACTACAGAACATCATATCATAATATCATAAAAGATATAAAGTCAGTAGCTAAAAGAATGTTTACTTAGGGATAGAGATAAACGAGACAACCTCAAGCACCAACATTATTCTAGTAATTACAGAGTCGGAGCATCAAAAAATTCGTCAACAAATTAAAAATTTGAATCAAACAAACAAAAACCAATAAAAACCCGACTGATCACTGACATATAAATCAATTCATCTGCTTGTGAAGGAAAATGAATATATTTCTTGTAATCAATTCAACCAACCTCATGCACTTTCACTTCAATCTTGTATCCGAGCTATAAGTTAAAGTAGATTAAAGGTTGCCGAAGCAGGAATATTTTTGGTCATGACCAGTAACTACTCTGGTAGTATCACTTACAATCAACGTATTGTTAGCGAAAGCTCAAAATCTAAACAATCACATAAATACTGATAAAATATCAATAAACCAGTCCAGGGCTAAAATATTGGGGCGTCTTTGTTTTCGTGTCAAAGAATGCAATACTTAAGAAATTTATCAAACAGTACCCCAAAGACAAACGAACAATTTACAATAGTAGAACATAGCTGCACATATTCAAATGTCTAATCAGGTTACACTTTTAAGAATGAGAATGCATGAGTTTTTCATACAAATATCACCAATACATGATTTCAACACACCGTGAAGAGATTTGAAATTCATGACAACAATTCAATGTAAGACCATGTATCATCACCAATCAACAGACTGAATCTATATAATACAGCTAACAAAATTGCATAGACGGTACAGACATGTGGTGAAAATAGAAACCTGAACAGCAAGATTTTTATGTGCGCAGACAGAAACCACATAGTTTCTAGTCATGCCCAATAACCACATCGCCTTTCCACTTCATATTGAAAAAGTCCCAAATCATCACCAATGCTAATCCTGCATTTTTAAAGAAGATCCTCAAAAAGTTATCACCACAAGCGATTGTCAGGAATCCAAATAATGATTTTACAGTAAAGTAAGACGCATATTTTATTGTGGATCGCTTGGAGTATATCAAGTAGTCAAACATAAAAGAAAATAGAGAGTGCATCAGAATTAAGATACTTATCAAAAAAAAGCAGTTCCTCTATTATCATTCAATCATTCAGACAAACTTCCAGCACTCCCCTTTGAACCTTTAACTAAGAAGATTAAACGTGAGCGGTAGGATTCAAAACCGTGCATGCAAAGCAAATTATTTCACATGTTCTACAAATATTTTAACATATTTGTAAAATATTTATTCCATGAAGCAACAAATAAAACTCCTTGCAAAATTGTTTGAATATCACTACTATGGGAATATGTAAAAGAAAAAATTGTTTGAATAACACTACAATAATATTTCAACATGTTTGTAAAATATTTATTCCATGAAGCAACAAATAAACTCCTAAAAAAAGTCACCTAAATAGTGATTTCAGATGATTCCGAATTTGTGACACTAACCAAACGTAAGACCACGTACAATCACCAAACAGAATCTGTAATATTGTAGACGACATTAGTTGCATAGATTGTACACAGGTAACGAAAATAGAAACAGAACTGGAGGATTTGAAATTTTGAACCTGAGCCCACATGATTTCTAGTCGTGCAAGATAACCACTCCGGCTCATCCAATTCATATTTAAATGCTCCCATTTCGTGCTCAATACTAATAAATAATCTGCTCAATGGATGACCACCACAGTGATTCTGAAGACTATAAATAATGATTTTACAGCAAAGCAAGACCTGATTATTTAAGCGCAGATTGCTAGGAAAAAATCAAGGTCAAGCATAACAGAAAACAAAAGTGTATGCAGATTTTGATACTTACAGTTCCTCTATGATCATTCAAACAAACGTCAATTAAAACTTGACCTAAGCAACAAAGATAAATTTTAAACAAATACGATGCAAGTAACACAAATGTCCTTCTGGTTGAAAGTATTTCATGAAGCAACAAATAAAACTCCTAAAAAAGTATCTTAGATAGTGATTTCATATTATTCCAAATTCTTGAAACCAACTCAAAGTAGGACAACGTACAATCACCAAACTGAATCTATAATATTGCAGATGACATCAGTTGCATAAATGGAACACGAGTAGTGAAAATAGAAACAAGAACAGAAGGATTCAAACCTGAGCTCACATGATTTCTAGTCATGCATGATAACCACTCTGGCTCAACCACTCATATTAAAATGCTCCCAATTAAAGCTCTAATAGTTATCCTGCACTCATAAATAAGCTGTGCAATGGGTGACCACCTCACTGGTTGTCAGGACTCTAAATAATGATTTTCCAACAAAGCATGGCCAGTTATGTGATAGAGAATTGCTAGGAATAAATGAAGAAGATAAAGCATAATAAGAAACAAAAGAAGTGTCTGAGAATCGAGATACTTCTTATCACTTAGTAAAGTTCGTCTATGATCATTCAAACAAACACCAATTAAAACTTTACCTAAGCAGCAAAGGCAAGTTTTAAGCATATAAAAAAAAGTGACACAAAAATTTCTGGTTTAACTTTTAGCAAAGAAAAATTGTACAGATATAAAATTTGGTAAAAACATCCATAAGCATTCTTGTTTCAACAATGATATTTTTGAGCAGCACCATGCATAACAAAAGTGAATAAAATTGCGAGTTCATGACGTGAATGGCAGGATTAAATCCCGTTCGGGCAAAGCTCACATGATTTCTAGTAGACATGCAATTTTGTAATAAGTTATGAATGAGTACTAAATAACATGCAGGATGCCAACTTATCCAAGGAACTATCAGATACAGGATTCTAAGCAAATTAATTCACAAGCCTAACAAACAGTAAATATTAAAGTAGAATAGAATAAAACATGACAGTAGTTTAGTAAACGACCATTAGAGCATTTTCTTATCCACCCAGCTCATTGAAAAAAGTATCACATACATTGCAAGAAATTTTATTATCATCTCGAAGAAAAGAAAATTATTTATACAATGTCAGTGCATTACAAAAAGTTGAGTCAGAACGTCAACAGCAGGATTCAAACACCACTGCATCGAACAGTTGCTTAGGACTTGATCCTATATACCTATTATATAAGACATAGGCTAAAGAATAAGGACCTCAACACAGAAATTGGAACAAGTACCGCCTTAAACTAACATAATGAGGCAATTGAAAAGCAAATACCTGTCGCTGTCAGCCCTAACATCTTGATAAGCATAACCGTTAACAGCTTCAATATATCAACATAAATTTGTATTAGAAGCATCAAAAAGCTACAGAACATCATATCATAATCATAACAGACAAAAGTCAGCAGCCAAGAGAATGTTTACTTACGGACAGAGATAAACAAGACAACCCCAAGCACCAACATTATTCTAATAAATACAGAGTCGGAGCATCAAAAACTTCTGTCAACAAAATAAAACTTGAACTGAATCAAACGGACAAAAACCAATAAAAACTGACTCATCACTGACTTACAAATCAATTAGCATCAAAATAATGTAGCACCAAGCAACAAAATAATCCATTTCAATTGACATTTGAGAAGAATCATTGTCTACCGGCAAATATGGAACATGCAACAAGATACAAAAAAAAATCAACTGATATACTAACTCAGAATCAAATATTGCAAAAACCCATTTCAATTAATAGTTCACATTTCACATTAAATACTTTCTAAACAATATATAACACTATTTTCTTTGGTCGTAAGTATAACACAGAAGTATCCATAAAAGGGAGAGAACAGAATAGAAATCGAGTTAGCGAATTATCATCCATCAAAATTCAAGCATGTTACATAAACCCTAGAAAACCCAAAAAAAATCAAAATTTCTATGATTTATGAACAAAACTAGAATTCCAAACTAAAACTAACACTAATGAGAACCTTTTTTTAAAAAACGTTGGTCAAACTAAAACCAGAAATGTAGTTCCGGAATGCAAAGTGCATGGCAACAAAACTGAAGGAATAATCCGAATCCGCAAGAATAGAAAATCGGCGAAACAAATCTACGGGGATTCGGCTGTTGAGTTTGCCCTAGGAAAACTGTATAAAATAACAAAAATCAGAAATTACCTTACCGATGATAGGAAAATCCAAACACAAAAAACCCTAAATCCTACCGATGACCGGAAAATCGAACATAAAAAAACCATAAATCTGAGAAAGGAAAAAAACAGTTGAAGGAGATTAAGAAGCCCCAAAATAGAAGCGTACAGGCAAAGAGAAACAATGCTGATAATAGGAGAGACAGGAAGGGAGGAGTCTATATATACATTTGTAGAAGCAGCTTTAAGGCGGTTAAGTTTACGCGGCTTCTGAATGTCGGTTTCGAAGTATTCCGTACACGGTACACTAGTTTTATAGAGTTTAGATTTGGGTATTTATCCAAAATATTGGGGTTTGTTTTATACGATACTTCAATTACATAATACTTGCTATATTTTTATTTTTAGTAATAAAATAACTATTTAAATGTTTACTTTACTCTATTTTTATCCTATTCTATATTTCATTAACTTTTTTTCCTCCTCAATTAAGAATTAAAATGTAGGGTATGTTGTATTTTATATGATGTGTCTACCTTTTCTTAATTCTCGTGCCCATGCAAATGTAGCAATAATATCATAACAGAGGAAGTACTACATAGTACCCATGCAATGCACGACTTTATTAAATGTTCCGAGATTTTTATATAGACTAAGATATTACAATTTTAAGAAATAAAATTTACATTATAATTATATTTTATTTCACTCTGAATAGTTGCATACATTACATACATTGTATGATTTGTATTATATTTTGCATCATGCGTGCAAATAATTATGAAAATTTAGTTTATGACAAATAAATTATAACAAAAGACAAAAAATTGATTATATATTTGATATAATTTTATTTATCTGGGATATACAATACAAAATTATGAGTTTTTTTAATTAAAAATAACATGTCAATTTAAACTAACAAAAATAAATATTACATTAATTTATACTCCCTCCGTTCTTTTATGTTTTTCCACCTTACTATAACTGGTCGGTTAACAAGTTTTTCCACTTTGGAATGCTTTATATATTTGGAAAGTTTTATTTCCAGTTTTACCCCTTATAACTCCCCCCCCCCCCCCCCCCCCCCCTTCCCTTTATTTTACCCGGTTTTATCTTTGGATTCTTAAATGTTTTTTGGGCGTTGTGTTTGTCATTATGATCCCTGGTTATTCCTCCTCATCCTTCTTGTAGACGTTATTTTCTCTCTCCTCTAAAAACCATTTTCATGGCTTTTAAAACTCTCATCCCCCTATTTCTTGTTCATTTTTAGTTCATTTTAGCTGAATTAAAATACAGATCGGTTTATACTCCACATTTTGAGGTTCGTTTTGTTATTTTTGGCAAAGTTTGGGATTGCATGCCCCCTGTTTCGAGGTTCCTTCATTCGCCATTATTTTTTGTTGAAGCTTTATTTTTTTTTGAGATGGAAAAACATGAATCTAAGAGTGATTTTACAATCCCTTCGTATCTTTATGATGGTCTATGTGAATGTGGAGAATTTTGTTCTTGTTCCTTTCATGATCGTTCACATTCATATTCAAATGAAATTTTAAGGTGGTCCAAAAAGGATCTTGAGGCATATTACAAGTCCCTTGAGGATGATGCTACATCTACTTTTCATGAATCTCCATCTTCTTCTCCTTCTGTTGTGGAATGGTTGTATAACTCTCCATCTTAGTTAAATCCTCAAGTTCACCAAATGTGAAAGAAGATCAAGTCGATTTGGTTGTCTCTGATACTCCTGAAGATGTTATTGCTTTTAGGGCTAAAACAAACCCTAAAAAACGAATCTAATGTTATTGCTTTTAGGGCTAAAATAAACCCTAAAAAACGTATCTAATGTTTGTAAGTATGTTTTGGTTTTCGTTTTGATGTATGCTGCTGATTTACAATGATCTTTTGTTTATGTTTTTTGAAGTGTGTTGATGTTTCATATATGCCCTTGATTTATTTTGGTATTCTAAAATTTTGTTCTTGTTTGCTTTCATTGGTTATATTGCTGTTCTGGAATTTGTTTATGTTGATTTTTGTATATGCCCCTGTGATGTCAACTTTAAAGGGTTTTCGACCTCTAATTTCTAAAAAAATAACTTTAATTACTTGGATGAGTAGCATTTTTTTAACCTAAACACATCAATTGATTTTGTTTTCATGTTTAGTTGCTTCATTTGGTGATGAACATTCTAAAATCTAAGAAGATTCATAACCTCTATGATGAATCAGGGTTTTTTTTTCTGAAATAATGTTAAATAATGAAGTTATTACTTAGCAAAAACATGAACTTTAATCATTGATATGGATTGTGGTTGACACTTTGTTGCTCCTAAGTTTTTAATGTCACATTTTTAATGATGATCAAAACAAAAATTAAACTGAGGGTTTGTGGTTTTTAACATCATTGAGTTTCTTCAATTGCTTCATCATATGCTTGATGAATGATTTGTGAATTTTGTGCAGTATCCTCATTCTCTGTTTGGGTTTGTTGTTGATTTCTGTTTGGATTGAGAAAAGCAACAGCTTTTCTAACTATTTGTGTTGGAATTCTTACTTGAATCCTTAACCTTCCATTGTCTTCTTGTACTTTCTTCCCAAAGTGTGGTTGTATGTAGTCATTACACCCCTTAACCTTTAGGACCTCATTTAAATGGTGTTGTAATGAGATCCACACATTAGTTAAGATCTTTGGATGTAACTCTTCGAATGCATCTTCAACTGCTGTGATTAATTCTGTCATGTTTTTGGGCATCTTTTTATGCATTAGTGATTGTATGCTCCTAAAGAAACCTAAATCATGAATGTTACAATCTGGACTGTTTGGAGGTTGTTGTGATCATCATTTGTGATATGAACCCTTGCATTATATTGTTGAATAAAAATAATGGAAGGATCTTTGCTTGGCCATTTTCTTAGTATAGCTGGAATGAGTTGTTATATAAGTATACTCCTATACATCTCTTGAGTTACTAAGTCGGTTGGTTTAATCTCTATTGACCCCCTGGGTCGATTTTTTGAGTCTCTTTGTGCTGCCAGCCTGCCATCATATTGATGAAAGGGGACATTCCAATTTTCCCATCAAACGTACATTGGCCAATATCGATTTCATCAAGGCCTTGCTACCGCCCCTAAGAACATGGCCTTAGGTATGAATTTTGATGACTTCGCTGCCTTATACGGGACCTTTTCTTTGTGTGCTAAATAAACCCTTTGCGTTTTCTTGGTTAAATAAAACCACTTCTCGTCGATGTGAATAAAATCGTACATGGCTTTGTTTATTGGGTGTCTTTGAATGGTGTCTTCTTGGATAAGGCTCAAAATCCATTTCACCCTTCTTATTTTGTTGGCATCGGTTAAAGTGGGGTCTAATGGATTTGAATGTGCTTTTATCTTGCTTCTTTTTATTAACCTCAAAACCGTTGACGGTGCCTAGTCTAAACATGTTGTCACATCTCTAATGCAAGTACGTTCGCCCATTGGTTTAGACTCAAGTATGCTTGGTGGTACCACCACTCTTTTTCTTCCATAGTTTTTGTACTTCGATTCTACAACGTATTATGGGTTGTTTGCTTCTTTGGCTTGAATTGCTCGTTTCCATAAATTTCTTATGGTTCTATGATGATAACCGTATTTTTGAGAAATCAGTTTGAATGTACCATGAGGAAGTGAGTCACTAACTTTCAGTGACAACATTTCTTGGAAAATAAGATGCCTTAACTCATTGCTGAGCCTAGGCTTATGATCTTGTTGCTGTGGTTCTTGTTCTTCCATTATCTGTGATTCTTCTTCTGATTCTGAACTGGACTCTAGATCATATGCATTTGATCCAAAGTACCAAGCTCCTTGTTGCTCATCTTCACTTCCTAAAGCCATCAAAGGGCAATGATGCACTGATTTTTTTTTTCAGAAACTGTTAAGGCTACTGATTTGTTTGGGTCACTGATTTTTTTCAGAAAGTGTTTTTGAAGAGTTTGTGGACTGTTATTTTTATCAAGTTGCCACTGATTTTTTTGGGTTACTGTTATCAAGTTGCCACTGGTTTTTTGGCTGGGTTACTATGATGAAGATAATTGAAGGCTTTGTATACCGCTAAGTATGGTTGTTTTACTGATTTTTGGTTACTGTTTTCACAGCAGCCTTTATAGGTTGATCTGGAATTTGTAAAGTCATTTTTTTCAGATTATTTATTGTAATTTCTGATTAGAGTAAATTTAGTTGTTAATCCATGTAAGTATAATTTGGCCAATGCAAAGCCTCTAATGGCTGTTACTTTTTTTGTATGGAGGGATTAAGTTTCCTCTTTTTTTTTTTACAATAGAGCTCCAAACTTTCCCAATTTGGAAAGTTGGTTAATTTCCCTCCATTGTAAGGTTCTCTCTCCTTTTTAATTACCTTAATAAAATCAGTTTTTTTTTTTGTTTTACTTTTATTTATAATTATTTTCTCTCTCATACTTTCAATACAATCATTACTTCACACTACTATTTAATTAAAATAATACCCACTACAACCAAAGATTCTATCTTTCTTAATATGTGTAAAAAACCCAAAGTGGAAGAATATAAAAGATCGGAGGGAGTATAAAAAATTTTAATTAATAGTAACACATTTTAAAATTAAATTTAACATAAAATAAGTAAAATTATTTTATATATGTTTAAACGAAAAAATAATTTTTGTCATAAAAAATATAAGTGATTCACATAAATAGAGTCACAACCTAAATCATATTAGAATTATACATTGCATTTAAGTAGCTAATTGTATAAATAAAAAAAATCCTATTAAAAATATATTATGTTTTTAAGATCTCAAAGTACCCAATACAATAAATAATACTCATTTAATATATAAAATTAAAAAGATTTTATAAATAATTGAAAAAATGAAATAATATATATAGTTTTCAAATGCAATTTAATGATGACATAAAAAGTATAAATTTTACCAATATGGATAATATTATAGTCATAATTAGAAAGTAATAAAATAAAAGATATAAATATTAGTTATAATAGCAATGACATCATCATTGAGTGTTGGAAAGAAAATTTTGATTGAGGTTGTGACACATAAGTAGTTTTAAGTAGTGATGATGTCAACAGTGTTTCGCTTTATTAATAGTTATAGATTATATAATCATTATTAATTTGGAAAAATTATCGTGAATAGTACAACCTTTCGTTAATTTCCCTACAATAATACCAACTATTAATTAACCATGAATAATACCAACTTAGGGGAATAATAACAACTTAGGGGGATTTTTTCCTAAAATAATACCAACTTTAATTTATTAACTAATTTACTAAATGTTTTTGTCATATAATCTCCTATAGTTTGATTTTTAACATGTTAGATATATTCTAGGGAAACACCCGCTAAAGTTGATATTATTCATGGTTAATCAAAAGTTGATATTATTGTAGGGTAAAAAGCAAAAGGTTGTATTATTCCTGGTAATTTTTTCTATTAATTTTCTATAGGGTGCTTCGAAAATGATTCTAAGTGTTTTTAGTTGACTTGAATTATTTATGACTTAAAGTATCTTTTCCAATTTATGTTGATGTTTATGTTAATTAAATAACTCGGCTTTTTAAGAGGGTATTGGATAAATCTGATTGTTCACTGTTGGTTGTTAATTAATAAAAAAAAAGTTCAACCAACAATAAAAAAATCAATGAAAAAAGCAATTCATGTTGGTTTCACCAACAAGCCAAAAGCAAGTAAATACATTATTTCTCCATTTCATTGTACTAACTACATGTTTTTTAGTCCGTTTAAATTTACTTATTACATTACCCCTCGGTATCATTTAGATTTCAACAAAGAAACTTCGCACTAAAACTAAGAAATAGTAGGGACCATTTAAGAGCAGAGCAAGGATTATTGAAGCCCTTAATTAAGTTTTCAAATATTAATTAAAAAGCAAGCATCATAATAAATAATACACTAATCCTTTATTGAGGTCGTCTCAGCGTCAAATAACTCCAATTAAATCAGTCCAAACTATTAAAAAAATTGCTTCCTATACAAGTATAAATTCAAGTATCCTATACAAGACTTGTAAATAATATACTTTTCAAATCATCTTCTCAACTATGATCTATATAGTATGACAATTCCTCTTGCCGTAATCACAATAAATTATATATCTTTCAAATCGTCTTCTCAGCCATGATCCAACAATATAAAAATTCCTCTTGCCACAATCAACCTTATATTTATTTATGTAATAAATGAAGAGATTCGCAATTTATCATAAATTTATTTTCAATAAGTGCTTTTAGCCTACATAATAAAAAAGAACCAATACTATGCATATCAAGATATATTATTAATGTAAGCTATTATATTTGTTTCGGCAATGAAACTAGAAAGTGCATGAGACACTTAAAATACGTGAAGAGAAAGTGTTATCTAAATCAACTGTAGGTATGCTGAAAGTGTGATATGACTTCCACGGAAGTGACTTAAATGCCACACCAACCTTAATAATCACTATGAATGTGAATAATACTCCCTCCTATTCACCACAAGTGAACTATTTACTTTATGCACTTTATTCAATGCACTTATTCAATTCTTAATATATTTAATTGTGCATAATTAAAAATTATAGAAAGTTGATAAAAATAATTTTTGCATTGAGACAAATCAAACAAGATCCCATAAATTAATAATAAAATACAAATTAAGAGTAAGAGATACATAGTGTTCCAAAAGCAAATTGGACACTTATTGTGAATAGGAGAGAGTAATACTTTTATAGTCATTGGCAACTGGCAAGACTTACCTTGCAAATGAATTTTTAAGTTAGCTATGCTTAGTGGCGCTTGTTAGTAGTAACATGATCAGTTTGGCACAGTCAAGGCACTTCTCCAGTCCACAGCATAATTTCTGATTTTTGAAAATACACATATTTCATGCACCTAAAAGACAAAAACAAAAGAGCGTGGACGGCAGGATTCGAACCTGCGCGGGCAAAGCCCACATGATTTCTAGTCATGCCCGATAACCACTCCGGCACGTCCACTTATTTGAGAAGTGGCAGTGGACATGTAATTTTGTATTAACTTTTAAGTAAAAAAATAAAATAATATGAAGAATGTCAACCCATTTTCCACGGAACGCTGCAGATCCAGGATTCCAAGCAAGTTTATTCCCAAATCTAACAAAACAGTACAACATTAAATACATTAGAATAAAATTGACTGAAGTTTAGTAAACGACCACTAGTGCATTATCTTTACTTTACTACCCAGATCTTATCTACCCATATCGTTAACAAAAATAGAAGCAAATACATTGCAATAAAAATTTATTATCCTTTAGGAGAACTAATAGTATTTATGCAACAAGAGCGCATACCAAAAGTCGCGTAATAACATGAGCAACAGGTTTGAACATGCACGGGTGAAGCCCACATGATTGCTAGTCACCCCAGATTACCACTCCGACGAGTCCATTCCATGTTAAAGTATGCACATCACTCATGATTCATGCAACAACTGAAGAGATCTTTTATCGTACTTATCAAATTCTCTGCTGATAATTTACAAGTTTACACTGACATCTATTTTAGAAGCAGGAGTATAAGTTAATCATTCATCTGCTGGTGAGGGAAAATGATACATTTCTTGCAATCAATCCAACAAACCTCGTGCATCTTGAATCTGAGCTAAGAGGCAAAGTGGATCAAATGTTGCCGAATCTAGCATGTTATTGGTCATGACCTCTTAATACTGAGGCAGGTTCACTTGCAATCAACGTATTGTCAGTGAAAGCTCGAAATATCAATGAACCAATAGGTCTAGAATACCAGGGTGCCAGGGCACTTTGTTTTCCTTTCAGTACAACATGTTTGTCTTCTATCTCGACCTTGCTACTTAGCAAGATTTACTGATATGATGGCATGATATAGTATGGTTGAAGAAATCTGAAAAAAGCTAAAAAAAACTTAAATACACAACATATCAGTTATATTTCTATCACAGTTTTTTTCAGAGCGTGCAGAAGTTAAATAAGCATATTTGGTAAAATTATAGAAGTACTTTGTAGGTTGGTTTTACAGACAGTTTCCAATGTGTTTTTGTCCAACAATATGTATCTTTCGACAGATTACTCAAGACTATACTAAAGCACTTAAAAAAATTTACACTCGAGCTGCATAGCGACTATCTGGTGAGGTCTCAAAATATATAGCATAAATGTGTATTGTTCATTTGATGTTATATATGTGGACATATTATTGAGCTCAATAACTCCAGTGAAATGCCGTGCTAAATCAGAACGTTTAATATATATCTGGTTTATCGACATTCATGAAAACGGAGTAGGGATCTAGGGCTAGTTTCTACGGGTGTGAACAATCCCCCAATGGCCACCATAAAAAATCGTTAACCTGCATAAGATAATGCATGTACCTAGACTGCATTCTGAACTCTCTGCAAAGAGCACAAGTATGCTTAAGAAATTTTACTATCATTGCCTTTAAAAAAATTTTCTTCATCGAGATAAAATGAGAAAAAATAAACAAAGAAGTTTTCAAGATACCTGGAAAACAAAATGGCTTCTGACTGCTCCTAAGAAGGAACCAAATCACATATAAGTGACAACAACCCAAAACACAACTATTGTGATTCAGTTACAGCAACCTGAAACTTAAACAGCATTTGCGTCGGCAGAGCCAACATTATATTTCTGTCATGCTTAATAACCCTTGCGGTATGTCCCACAGCATGTCAGGCTCGGAATGTAACTAGTAGTACTTTTGTAGTCCTTTGGCAAGACTTACCTTGCAAATGATAAACCTTCCTACATGTTAATGTCATCGGCTTTAAAGAAGTCTTCACGGCAGTAAAAATTTGTAACATAATCAGAATTCAAAAACTGAAATAATTAGTACAAATCTCAATTTGACTTAGTCAAGGCACTTCTCCACAGTCCATAACATAATTTCTGCTTTTTGAAAAAATACACAAGTTTCATGTAGTTAAGGGTCAAAACAAAAGAGCGTGAACGGAAGGATTCGAACCTGCGCAGGCAAAGCCCACATGATCACTCTGGCACGTCCACTCCATGTTAGACTATGCACATCATTTATGCAATAGCTAAAGATATCTTTTATCAACTACTCAACTGTAACTTACAAGTTTACAAGGTCATTAAATAATATTGAACAAAAGAAAAATAGCAGGATAATGGGATAATGCTATAATCAGAAAAGGAACATCATCAACTTATCACAACAGACCTTCTGGTGACAGAACAGTAGCTACAGCACCTTCAGTCACTCTGAAATACATATCGCCTTCCCTGTGGTAAATCTTGAATTCCAGCAAGAAAAACAGGCAGAATCCAAACCTGCGTGGGAAAATCCCACATGATTCCAAGTCAGAACAGATATATGCTCTAGCGCATCCCTTATTTTAGAAGTAAGAGTATAAGTTAATTCTCTTGCTTGAGCAAGAAAATAAAAATATTCTTTGCTATCAATTTGACCAACCTCGTGAACTTTTTAGATGAATCTTGAATCTGAGCTAAGAGGCAAAGTAGATGAAAGAATGCAGAATCTGTTCATAGTTATGACCACTGAAGACCGTATAGAATTGGCCATAAAAGAAGGGGAGGGATTTGGAGGGAAATGATTTCCTTTGTTTGGATAACCATTGTGGGGGAAAGAAACATCGAAAAGGAGAGGAAATGGAGGGATTTTCTATCAGTACTTTCTTTTCTTTTCCTTTCTTTTGAATATCCACCTAAACAAACAAGAGAATTTCTCCTCACTATTTCCCTCCTCCCTTTCCCTTCCCTTCCTCCCCCACCCTTCCCTTCATTTCCCTTCCTTTCCCTCCAAAAACCTTGTCCAAACATAGTGTGACAGCCAATGCATTGTTGGTGAAAGCTTGAAATCAAAACAACCAAATAAAAAATCAGTGAACCGGTATGGCTAGAAATATATAGGGAATTTTCGTGTTCCTATCAATTGTATGCAATGGTAAACAAAAATTTATCAAACAGTACTTCAAAGACAAAAGAACAACCAAATAAAAAAAATCAATGAACCAATATGGCTAGAATATATAGCCATGGATGACAGAAAGCAACACAAATGTTTTCTGGTTTCTCTTTGCAATGCAAAAAATGAACTGATTCAAATTTGGTAAATACATCCATTAGCACACTAGATTCCAAAACGATGTTCGTGAGCAGCAAGGTGAATAATAGAAGTACATATATGCAAATGTGAAGTACAGAATTGGAACCTAGGTAGGAGAAGCCCACGAGATATATACTCGTGCACGATAACCACTCCAGCATGGCCAGTTACTTAAGAAACAGTAGAGGACTTGCAATTTTGTAATGAGCTTAGAATGAGTACGTATAATAATGCTATGCGCAGCCAGGATCACATTACCATCCGACATCTACGTTACTGGTACGTTTTCTTTCAACACTCATAACAAATAGTAATAGTTTTAAGTAACTCTTTTAACAATATAATGATAACAAACAGGCTGAGCGCATCCGATCGGTGCTCATACAATGTAATGACACAATTCAAGGGGCCGCTACATCGCCAGTTGACGTGGGCTATCGGCTATGTTCTCAGACCTTAGGCTCCATTAACGCGTCGTTGACCGATGCATTGAGTCAGGCGGGTTATGAGTACCTCATACCGACTCCACCCGTCATTGGCGAGATAGATGACACATTCCACACTCCTTCTCCAAGGAGTTCAGCCCATCGAGGTAGCTCTTCCGGAGGATCCAGTTCTCGGTCCACAAGAGGTCGCCAGCGCTCATCTACTCGAGGTCGGTCTTCCAGATCGCCATCGACATCCGCTACTATGTCGCCATTCGTTCCCCCGGCTTCCATCAGCACTCCTCCTCCACATCCATCGCCTCCGCAAAGGATTATCACATATCAGCGTGCTAGTCAACGACGAGCTCCTGCTCTTAATGTCATTGCGGAGGTTGACGAGTTCACACCATCATCATCCACCGGTGCGCAAAACAAAAGGGGTCGGGGGTTGTAGTTTAACAAACTTTGTATATTCTTATATGACTTGAACTTCTTGTATGAGTTTCCATAATTGTAATAAATCTTTGTATTATTTTCATAATTATTTTTTTCAAAACAAGCCGGTTCGTAATTGATTATTATGGAATAGATGGTATTGAACTACTTTAATGCATGTTGCGTTCACTATTTTAAAATGAAAGAAAAAAATCAGGCCACAAGTAAACCGCCACTTGAAGTGGCGGTTTACCTGGACCAAACCGCCACTTGAGATGGCGGTTTGCCTTGACCAAACCGCCACTTCATGTGGCGTTTTTGTGCTTAAGGCAAACCGCCATCTCAAGTGGCGGTTTTGTCTGAAAAAATAAAAAAAAAATTAATTTTCCACGTGGACGGTATTGTGGGAAATACTTTCCCAAAAAATACAAAGTGGGAATTATTCTTTTTTTTAGCCATAATCTGGGAATAGCTCCTACATTTGTGGAAGCAGATTTGACGCGGTTAAGCTTAACATATTATAGTTTACGCGGTCTCGGGATGTCGGTTTGGAAATATTCCGTACACTAAACTAGTTTATAATAGAGTTTAAAATTTAGATTTAGATTTGGGTATTAGTTGCTGTTCATTATAAGTGTCTCAAATATTTAGTTTGTTTTATTTTACTAATGGCGGGGCCGCATCTTACACATGCGATCTATCAAGTTAAATTACTTTCTTATTTTTATTGTGCTAGTTAAAATTTAATCCGTTTTAAATTACTTGTTACATTATTCCTTCGGGTCCTTTTAGATTACAAGAAAAAAACTTTGCATTAAGATTAAGAAATAATGGGGTCCAATTAAATTGTGTTGTAATATTAATTGAGAGTTAAACTTGTGAACGGGAATAAAAGAAAGTGGTGGGTACGATACTGTAAAAAGAAATTATAGCAAATAAAAAGAACGGACTAAATAGAGTGTGGCAAAGTCAAGGGGACGAACAGTACTATTTTCGTAAAAAAATAACTATGTAATTGTCTATTTTCTCTATTTTTGCCTATCTCATATCTCATTAATTTTTACATAATCTTTTTAAGGTTTACCGAAGGAATTAACCTCTAAATATGCCAAGGACCAATAATTGTGATTTCAATCATTTTGGAGAAAAGCTTGAAAACATAACCTAATTCAAGATAACGAAAATTATAAATACATAATCACTCAACACAATAATAAGATTTACAGGATTCAACCAACTTAGACTACGTCCACACCTAGCCTGTATAACTTTTGTTAATGAAGCTTCAATACGACTTTAAAGGAACTATAATGGTAGTTGGGTAATCTTGGAGAAGAAGAGAGAAATCATGAGATTTTGAGCATTTAGAATTCTAAAGATAAATATTTTTAATATATAGTCATTAATCACTTAAAATTAAACAAGCATAAATAAACAAGGAAAACAAAATCAACCGAAAAAACGAATTGCTGGCGAAATAGTAGGTAAAGTTGAGTCTACATGCGGCTTGCAGGAAAATCCAACTCGGGTTTTCTTCTGTAAAAAGCATTAATCAATGTGTTTGGTCCGCCTATAACAAGTAATATGATGTTTAACCCAATGTATTACACTTTGGCAATGGCAATTGACTCAAACCAAACCCAAACTAAGAGACAAATCACTACTCAGACTACGACAGTTTAAACAAAACCCGACCTGACCTGTTGACTCGCAAACATAAATGGCGGGTCAATTGTTTTTAAAAAAATTGCAAACTACAAGCCCGACTCGTCTTAATCAGAATACGTTTGTTTCTCACTCCCTCTGTCCTACTATATTACATAGATTAGAAATTAAGATATACAATATGTTTGTTTCTCACTCCTTTTCATCCCATTATATTCTTTCAGTTTGTCTTTTGGCACTATCCACCAATCCCTCTTAATTTGTAGTTTAGACCCTCAAAATAGTGGGCCCAAGGTTGTCACTCATGGTGCACTTGCTATCTAGCCGGCCTTGGGTAGTGGATATGCAATTTTGTAATAACCTAAGAATGAGTACTGAAATAATATGCAAAATGTCGACCCTTTTCCATGTATAGCTACAGATACAGGATTCTAAGTAAGTTTAATTCACAAATCCAACAAAAGTCATATTAGTTAGATTAGTATAAAATATGATAAAAGTATAGTAAACAACCACTAGTAATGGTAATCTTATACACCCATATCATTAAATATAGTACGAAATGCATTGCAATAAAAATTTAGAGTCAAAACATGAATGACAAGAGTTTAACCCTGCGCGAGCAAATTCCATGTGATCTCTAGTCATGCCTAATAACTACTCCGGAACATGCACTCCTTGTTACTTGTTAGACTATACACATGATTCATGCAATAGTTGAATAAATCTATTAGCAAATTTGACGTGGTACTCTGAGATTTTGGGTTTCTAGCGTGATAGCAAAAAATTTTCAAAAATCTACGCGGTAATCCTGAGGTTTACCAAATGCTTTCTCTGTGACCTTTTTACCTAAAAAACGCTAGCAAAAGTTAAATTCCAGCTTGGTACCTTATTGTACGCCTATTATACGTTTCACCTTATCAAATTGCTTCAATTTCATAAATTTCACCGAAAACATAAATCATAACTTTACCAAAACTTTTTTTTTTGTGTGTGTGATAATACCAAAATGAAGGGTTTTTAGGCATTGGAGTACCCAATTTCATATATTTATCCTCTCAATCAAGAACTAGGTCCAACAAATTAACCTTATCAATATCATCAACAATCAACATGAATGTCTACTGAAAGCCCTTAAAAAGAACTTTTTCACACAATCTGAAAAAACAAACAACAACAACTGAAAATTACTGTAAATTGAAATTCTAGTTGTAACGGTCCGGTTTAAGTGACTCGGAAAGCCATATGAAAATACAAATTCCGATTCACTTTTTGGACTCTAGAGAAGACTTTTCTCTAGGACCGTCAACGTTCCTTCGATAAAGAAATACAGATAAACAAAAAAACAAAAACCAATGTGAAGTTCATCCTAGCATGCATAGGCTCTACACATTTTTATTAATTAATCTCAACTTGTAACATTGCCCGTCCTGTTCGGGTCGTTCAAGTATAAACCATTCATTATTAAGTAATTTCAAACTTGTAACGTTGCCCGTCCTGTTCGGGTCGTTCAAGTATAAAACCAATCCATTTGGTGGAATACACTTGGGAGAGCTAATCCCAAGGCAACCACCGATCTAAGACGTTGCCCGTCCTGTTCGGGTCGCCAAAGGCTAAAGTATGCATACCCCCATGGTGACCGTAATGATCCAAAACTGCCATGGGAACAATAATTATAATAATCCAAACCAATACGTTAACTCTTTTGGGTAACATAACCAAACGTCAACCCCTTTGGGTGACAAACACATAAATTCACAATTTTCAATTAATTATTTCATATTATTTGAGAAGTCTAATCCTTATGTGACTTACAATGCCTTGATTAGAAATGAAACAACACTACTTGCACAACCACATAAACAGTATGGTCTAAGCGTGTACCTTTACGCGCTGCAAATAACACTGCTCAAGCACAACCAAAATTTCGCCCTCTTATAAATCGAGGTCCTAAATAACACACACAAAACGACCGCGTATTAGAACGTGTTTACACATTTAATCCACTCCATACTCTAAAATATCACTAAGACTTGATAACTTTTAATTGTTTACATCCAAATCCCAATAGTTCCAAATTACAAATTCTGACCAGAAACTTTAAGGGCCATTTCGGACAGATTAGAAAATTCAAATGAAAAATCCGACTTCGCCATTGCGTTCGGAACGCGTCAATTACCTTGGGTACCAAATTTCATAATTTCTAACATCCATTTACTATTTTTAATTATTTTAAGCGTTTAACTAGTTTTTAACGCAACGGTGCTTAAAACAACGGAAAACGACTAACGTTTCCGAGTCGGTACTTCTAACGAGGCGGAACAGCTGCTTCCGCCTACATTTATATATTATTATTTTTTTTTATTCATTATTATTATTAGTTTACATATACATTATCAACCCTTTTTAAATCTCATGACCAAAATAACTCTTGCAAGGTCACATTCACAAAATCCTTCAAGAGACTTGAAATTTCATAAATTATGATAACTAAATTAAATACTTAATTCTCTTAACAAATTAAATTTTGTAGAGAATTAAAAAACTAAATCACCCTTTTAAATCAAGACACACATATATATAAATATAACACAATCCTTCAAGTAAATCAAATTTTGCTAAAGGATTATTAAACCCTTGGATGACTACATAACTTAATCCATACCAACTTAATTTCTACTAACAAATTGAAATTTAGTTAGAGAAATTTAAACCATAAAAGAAATTTATTTGAATATCAACAAAACTCAATTCTTATAAAAAATTTAAACTTTGTTAAAGAATATAAATCTAGAACATAACTTAATCCTTTTAACAAAATTAAGGTTTATTAAAGGATTGTTAAAGAAAATTACATAAAAATATACTCAATCCTCCTCAAAGTCATAGGATATCATCATACATAAAATGTAATTCATTTTAGAAAACCTTGTATATAAAATCTATAACTAGCAATTCAATTAAACTTACCTCTTTGATCAAAAGATTGAATGGAAGAACAAGAGAACAATTTTTTTTTATTGAAATGCCGAATCACAAGCCCAAAGGGGAGAATTTTTCTGATTTTTTTTGTTCAATTGGAAGCTTAGAAGGGTGAAGAACTCAAATGGTTTTCAAAAGAATTAATAGGCAATTAAGGGATGAGCTTAATGTGCCTTAATACACACTTATGAGAGGAGTTACAAGACTCCTCCCATTCCTTCACACAACCGGTCACCCTTCCCCTTCCCTAATCTTTTATTTTTTTAATTAATTAATTAATTAATTATATAATTGTCTATTTTTTTTGTTAAAAGCAGAAAAGAAATATTACGCAATAACAACGTATGCGATAAAACGTGTTACCGTTAAATAAACTTACTTCGTTTCTTATAATTAACCATGTAAAATAATATAATTCAATATTACTTATTTATTTTATTTTGTTATACTTTATTTTATTATATTTTATTTATTTTTAAACCCGATAATTTACGGGGTGTTACAGACTACCCCCTTAAAAGAAGTTACGTCCTCGTAACTTGCATGGCAACGGAAAACGCTGAACACACATGTTATCATAACACAACACTTGCAAAAAGGCAAAACTACCAACCAAAAGATTTATCATTATTCGCGCGAAATTCCTATCGCCCTCTACCCCCCTTAAGAAGTTACGTACCCTTAATGCTACTAACGTGAAAGAGGTGAGGGTACTTTTCTCGCATAGAGTATTCCGTTTCCCATGTAGCCGCTTTATGCTCGTGATTTGACCACAGGACCTTTACCATAGTTATATTCTTTCGTCGCGTACTACGGACCTTCGTGTCGAAGATTCTAACCGGTTTCTCAGAGTAAGACAAGGATGTATCCAAATCTAAAGGTTCGGGATCTAAGACATGAGAGGCTGCGGCATGGTATCGCTTAAGCTGCGATACATGGAATACGTCATGTACCTTTTTTCAAGGAGTTTGGAAGGGCTAACCGATAAGCCACCTTACCCACACGTTCCAAAATTTCATATGGTCCTATGAATCGAGGGCTCAACTTTCCACGAATACCAAAACGTATTACTCCGCGCATGGGTGACACCCGAAGTAATACGCGTTCGCCCACTGTGAACTCTTCTGGTCGTCGCTTCAAATCAGCATAAGACTTTTGACGATCCTGTGCCGCTTTCAAACGATCCCTTATCAACTTCACTTTTGCAGTCATCTGAAATAACAACTCAGGTCCCAAGGTCACCGCTTCGGTGAAATCATCCCAATAAACCGGACTACGACAACGATGCCCATACAAAGCCTCAAATGGAGCCATCTGTATAGATGCCTGATAACTGTTGTTGCAAGAAAATTCGACCAGGTCCAAATGTTCATCCCACGACCCTTGCCATTCCATGGCAATAGCGCGCAACATATCTTCTAGAATCTGATTTATCCGTTCCGTCTGCCAATCCGTCTGCGGGTGGGAAGACGTACTATAAAGTAACGTAGTGCCCATTGCCTGATGCAAGGTTTGCCAAAATTGTGACAAATACCGTGTATCTCTATTGGACACAATAGTATGGGGCACACCATGAAATCGCACGACATACTTAATGTAAGCTCGAGCTAACTGTTCCATCTCCCAACGACAACTGATAGGGATGAAACGGGCTGACTTAGTCAAACGGTCCACTATGACCCATAATGCATCATTTCCCACCTTCGTCCGGGGTAAACCCACAATAAAATCCATAGAGATATCATCTCATTTCCATACTGGTATGTCCAAAGGTTGTAGTAAACCTCCTGGTCTTTTATGCTCACTTTTAATCTTTTGACAAGTCAAACAGTGCGAGACATAATCCGCAATATCCTTCTTCATCCCAGACCACCAAAACATTAACTTAAGGTCTTGATACATTTTATCACCGCCCGGATGAACTGAAAATTTCGTACAATGGGCCTCATCTAAGATACGTTCCTTCAAAGATTTCTCCTCTGTTGGTAAACACCAACGACCCTTGAACCTCAAGCTTCCATCTTCCTGAACAAAGAATCCTTCCGCTTTTCCTTCCCGTGCCTGTTCCTTTAACTTCAAATGTTTCGGGTCTTTATCCTGGGAAATCAAAATTTCTTCAAAGAACGAAGGTCGAATAGCCAAGGCACTCAGACACCCCTGTAACTCACCTTTACGTACCACTTCCAAATTTAATCTGGCAAAATCCCGATGCAACTCCTCAACTCCATTTAAGGCGGAAAACGAGGGATTAGACTTCCTACTCAACGTATCGGCTACCAAGTTCGCTCGTCCCTCATGATATATGAACTCCAAATCATAATCTGTCATCAACTCTAGCCACCTATGTTGCGGCATGTTCAAATCGGGCTGAGTGTAGAGATACTTCAGACTCTGATGATCAGTGTAGATCTTACATTTGACGCCATACAAGTAATGCCGCCATATTTTGAGAGCAAACACTATAGCAGCCAACTCCATATCATGGGTAGGATAATTAACTTTATGTACTTTCAATTGTCGTGATGGGTAAGCAATCACCTTACGGTCCTGCATCAATACACAACCCAATCCTTTCTTCGATGCGTCACTGTAAACAGTATAATCCAACTTTGGGTCAGGTAAAGTAAGAACAGGGGCCGTAGTTAACTTTTCCTTCAAAGTCATGAAGGCTTGTTCACACTCGTCAGTCCACACAAACTTCTTCTTTTTCTTCATCAACGAAGTCATAGGCCGAGCAATTCGTGAGAAATCTTTGACAAAACGACGGTAATACCCAGCCAAGCCTAAGAAACTTCGTACTTCGGTGACATTCTTCGGTGGCGACAAGCTTCGAACTGCCTCTACTTTCGCCGGATCCACCGAAATACCCTCCTTAGAAACAAAATGTCCCAAAAATGAGACCTTTTCCAACCAAAAGTCACACTTTGACAATTTTGCGTACAACTTATTTTCTCGCAGAGTTTGCAGGACTAAACGTAGATGTTTCTCATGATCATCCCGGTCCCTCGAATATACTAATATGTCATCAATAAAGACAACCACAAACTTATCCAAGTACGCACTAAACACTTGGTTCATTAAACACATGAACGCAGTTGGAGCATTTGTCAACCCAAAAGGCATCACGGTGAACTCATAATGTCCATAACGTGTTCTAAAAGTTGTTTTATGTATATCCCCTTCAGCTATTCTTAGCTGATGATAACCCGATCTTAAGCCAATTTTAAAAAAGATCCCGGCTCCTCTCAATTGATCAAATAAGTCATCTATCCGGGGTAACGGGTATTTATTCTTAACGGTTACCTTGTTTAACTCTCTGTAGTCGATGCATAATCTCAAACTACCATCTTTCTTTCTCACAAACAAAACTGGAGCGCCCTAAGGTGAAACACTAGGTCGAACATAACCCTTATCCAACAATTCTTCAAGCTGAGACTTTAATTTCTCAATCTTCTTCGGAGCCATACGATAAGGGGCCTTTGAAATCGGCCCAGTCCCAGGTATCAAGTCTATCGTGAAGTCAATTTCCCGTTGAGGTGGCATACCGGGAATCTCGTCAGGAAAAACATCCAAAAATTCATTCACTACAGCAATATCCTTGGGGTCCTCCTCCTTCTTTCCCCTTGGCTGATATGACGTAAGTACAAAGGGTGTCCTTGCCTCACGAGTCTTTGCAATTCTAATGTCGACACCAAAATCGTCCTGGGCCCCTTGGGAAACTTCCTATCTAACGTTTTCCCCTCGTGGTCCTTCCAAAAATACTCTCTGCTCTCTACATTCAATAGTGGCTTTATATTTTTCCAACCAGTCCATCCCCAAAATTACCTCTAAGCCTTCCATATCTAACACATACAAGTCACTAGGAAAGACAACTTTTCCTATCTTCAAGGGTACATCCTTATACAGTCTATCACAACTGTATAATTTTTCCGATGGGACAGCCACCGTATAAGAAACTTTTTCAAAAGTTCCTAAATTCAATTCTTCTACTTTACTCTTTGCAAGAAAAGAACATGTAGCTCCCGAATCAAATAATACATTCACATCTATAGAATGAATGGCGAACGTACCTGTAACCACATCCGTCGCCTGGTCAACTTCTCTTGTACAGACCGCAGATACCCTTCCACTAGCCGTTTGTGCATTAAATCCTCCCACGTGATTGCCCCCACGATGCATTTCTGACCCTTCAGCCCGGTTTCCATCTACCCGGCCTTGTCCCCCATTAAAAGGTCGCTGAAACCTTTGACCAGCATTACCACGATTTCCATTCCCGTACTGTCGGCTGACTTGACTGCCGGCGTTGTTTGAATTTTGTTGCCGGTGCTGCCCACCCGGCTGTTGACTTCTACCCCCTTTCTTTATGTAGCATTCAAACTCCCTATATCCTCTTTTGTGACAAAAGTTACACTCGATCAAATTCCCATCACAATCTTTTCCCGGGTGATTTCTCTTGCATCTTCTACAGAAATACTTTCTTTCATTGCCATCTCGGTCCAGTAATGGCTTAGCAGGCTTCGCGTCTCCTCTAAACCCAGGATTTGTACCAGACCCGCCTCCCTGAAAGTTTCCGAAATTTCTTGCTTTCTTATGATGAAACCCGACAAGTTCTCCGATGTCTGACCCGAAACCTCTTTCCTCTTCTCAGGGACATTACCCTTCTCTTTTTCCTTCTCTTTCCTCAAAATATTTCCTATTTGAGACGCTCGCTTGTACATCTGCTCCTGGTTGCTGTAACGATCACTTTCAATATGTTTTTGAATATCATACGACAATCCCAGATTAAATCGCTGCATTTTCTTCTCTTCAGTGGGATCATCATCAGGACAGTACTTAAGATATTCCATAATTTTGTGGTAATACTCATCAACAGTCATACCACCCATCTCTAACCGCGCAAACTCGTTCGACTTATCTTTCCTTACGTGCAGCGGATAGAATTTCTCCCGCATGGCCCTCTTAAACAATTCCCAACCAAAAATCCCCCTCAGCCTGCTCCAACAGCCCCAATCTACTGTTTGCCCACCAGTAGTCGGCTTCTCCAACCAAATAAAATGCAGCCTGATTGACCTTCAATTCTTTTGGACATTCTACTACATCAAAAAGTTTGTCAAATTCTCTTAACCAGAGTTCAAGCTCCGATGGCTCCCCTTTTCCATCGAAAGTCGAGGGTTTGCTCTGACTAATCCATTTGCTCATTTCAGATGCTAATTTCGACATAGACCTCTCTCGTGGTGCGCTTACACTTGATAATGCTTTCACCAGATCTCTTAGCGTACGGTTAGAATCATTTCTAGACAGTCTCTTTCTTGACAAAGGAGGCATCTTATTTTAACGCCAAGCGTCCCAAGTGTCAGCACTCTCATCATAGCTTGCTAAGTCAAAGTCCTCATCATTTGCATCTTCCCCAGAATCAGAGCTGGAGTTCGAGTGCGCATCTTCTGATTCACTATCACTATTCCTAGGGTGGTCTATTGGTACTTCCTCCATGTCTTCTTCGGGATCCTCTTCATCTGAGCAACCCCTATCAAACCCAGTCCCATATCCATACAGATCATAGTGCGACCCCCAATTGCCACTCTCATCTTCGCTGGAAATCTCTACATAATTAGGTGGTTCCCGCTTAGGCTCCCACATTTCGACATCACTCTCCGATTGAACCTCGGTTTCCACTAGTGGAGGGTCGGGTAGGTTCCGCTCCTTCAAGGGTTCCATGACCACATCAGCGTCGTCCGATATGTGGGGCTCGCCCTCCTCCTCGGGTTCTACATTTTTCCTAGATTCGGACAAACGACGTAACTCATTTAGGTCTAAATCTAAATCATAACATACCCTATCAGCCTTTGCCTTAACCATACGCATCCTCTCCCTATAATCTCGGATACTTTCACCATCCCTTATTTTCCAAATATCAGCATTGGAGACTTCTCTCCAGGCAGTCTCTAGGTCAAACATCGGTATCTTACTAGACTTCCCGGGGGTGAGTGAGTCCAAGGGTGTTTTTCCCTTATCCATAAATCCTGATTCTACACGGAAGTACAAACAAAACATTACTATCACAAACAACCTACAACGCAAACACATTCCAACAATTTACGTCCCAACGACTACTTCCCAACTCTCTATTAAGGTTGTTTATTCCTTTATCATCTGAGGAACGTTGGCTCTGATACCAATTGTAACGGTCCGGTTTAAGTGACTCGGAAATCCATATGAAAATACAAATTCCAATTCACTTTTTTGACTCTAGAGAAGACTTTTCTCTAGGATCGTCAACGTTCCTTCGATAAAGAAATATAGATAAACAGAAAACAAAACCAATGTGAAAGGTAATAAGTCAGCGGAAGCTCTAACGTACAACTCGAGAGCCTAGAGGCCTCTAAACAAACTAATCGAAATAGCGGAAGCGAAAAGAAAACTATCTCTTTTGTTACATTAATTAAGAGTTTCTTTCTACTCATAATCTAATACCAAAGGTAAAACATAGTCTTGATTATTACGGTTTCTACGTCGAGATCGCACACCCGACCCCACCTGCAATCAACCTACCAGTCGTCGTAAGACAACACCAGTAGGTTCCAAAGAAACAACCAATACACGTCAGAGAATTCATACAAATATCAATCAGGTTGAATACAAGCAGAAAGTTCATCCTAGCATGCACAGGCTCTACACATTTTTATTATTTAATCTCAACTTGTAACGTTGCCCGTCCTGTTCGGGTCGTTCAAGTATAAACCATTCATTATTAAGTAATTTCAAACTTGTAACGTTGTCCGTCCTGTTCGGGTCGTTCAAGTATAAAACCAATTCATTTGGTGGAATACACTTGGGAGAGCTAATCCCAAGGCAACCACCGATCTAAGACGTTGCCCGTCCTGTTCGGGTCGCCAAAGGCTAAAGTATGCATACCCCCATGGTGACCGTAATGATCCAAAACTGCCATGGGAACAATAATTATAATAATCCAAACCAATACGTTAACTCTTTTGGGTAACATAACCAAACGTCAACCCCTTTGGGTGACAAACACATAAATTCACAATTTTCAATTAATTATTTCATATTATTTGAGAAGTCTAATCCTTATGTGACTTACAATGCCTTGATTAGAAATGAAACAACACTACTTGCACAACCACATAAACAGTATGGTCTAAGCGTGTACCTTTACGCGCTGCAAATAACACTGCTCAAGCACAACCAAAATTTCGCCCTCTTATAAATCGAGGTCCTAAATAACACACACAAAACGACCGCGTATTAGAACGTGTTTACACATTTAATCCACTCCATACTCTAAAATATCACTAAGACTTGATAACTTTTAATTGTTTACATCCAAATCCCAATAGTTCCAAATTACAAATTCTGACCAGAAACTTTAAGGGCCATTTCGGACAGATTAGAAAATTCAAATGAAAAATCCGACTTCGCCATTGCGTTCGGAACGCGTCAATTACCTTGGGTACCAAATTTCATAATTTCTAACATCCATTTACTATTTTTAATTATTTTAAGCGTTTAACTAGTTTTTAACGCAACGGTGCTTAAAACAACGGAAAACGACTAACGTTTCCGAGTCGGTACTTCTAACGAGGCGGAACAGCTGCTTCCGCCTACATTTATATATTATTATTTTTTTTTATTCATTATTATTATTAGTTTACATATACATTATCAACCCTTTTTAAATCTCATGACCAAAATAACTCTTGCAAGGTCACATTCACAAAATCCTTCAAGAGACTTGAAATTTCATAAATTATGATAACTAAATTAAATACTTAATTCTCTTAACAAATTAAATTTTGTAGAGAATTAAAAAACTAAATCACCCTTTTAAATCAAGACACACATATATATAAATATAACACAATCCTTCAAGTAAATCAAATTTTGCTAAAGGATTATTAAACCCTTGGATGACTACATAACTTAATCCATACCAACTTAATTTCTACTAACAAATTGAAATTTAGTTAGAGAAATTTAAACCATAAAAGAAATTTATTTGAATATCAACAAAACTCAATTCTTATAAAAAATTTAAACTTTGTTAAAGAATATAAATCTAGAACATAACTTAATCCTTTTAACAAAATTAAGGTTTATTAAAGGATTGTTAAAGAAAATTACATAAAAATATACTCAATCCTCCTCAAAGTCATAGGATATCATCATACATAAAATGTAATTCATTTTAGAAAACCTTGTATATAAAATCTATAACTAGCAATTCAATTAAACTTACCTCTTTGATCAAAAGATTGAATGGAAGAACAAGAGAACAATTTTTTTTTATTGAAATGCCGAATCACAAGCCCAAAGGGGAGAATTTTTCTGATTTTTTTTGTTCAATTGGAAGCTTAGAAGGGTGAAGAACTCAAATGGTTTTCAAAAGGATTAATAGGCAATTAAGGGCTGAGCTTAACGTGCCTTAATACACACTTATGAGAGGAGTTACAAGACTCCTCCCATTCCTTCACACAACCGGTCACCCTTCCCCTTCCCTAATCTTTTATTTTTTTAATTAATTAATTAATTAATTATATAATTGTCTATTTTTTTTGTTAAAAGCAGAAAAGAAATATTACGCAATAACAACGTATGCGATAAAACGTGTTACCGTTAAATAAACTTACTTCGTTTCTTATAATTAACCATGTAAAATAATATAATTCAATATTACTTATTTATTTTATTTTGTTATACTTTATTTTATTATATTTTATTTATTTTTAAACCCAATAATTTACGGGGTGTTACACTAGTAAATTAAAGTTACTAAATTAGGGTTTCAAAAATTCAAGTAAATTGAAGTTACTAAATTAGGGTTTCGAAAATTCAAGTAAATTGAATTTACTAAATTAGGGTTTCAAAAATTCAAGAAAATTAAAGTTACTAAATAAGGTTTCTAAAATTCAACAGCAAAAATGTAAAATTTGCATAGTTTATGGTTCATTCGAAAATGCACAGCAAATCAATTTGATAAATTTTTGAATGCAACAATCGAAAAAACAACAAGAACAATTGAAAATTCCTGTACATTTGAATGCAACAATCGAAAAAACAACAACACTGAAAATATACAGTAAATCAATTTGGTAAATTTTCGAATGCAACAATAATCAATTTATGTTCATTTGAATGCAAATTTGCATAGAAATTTGAATGAATTTTCATCTGTTCATTTTCAAATGCAAATACATCATGTCCGTTCAAGAAGAAATTACTAACCTCTTTTGTTCTGGAGCTTGATTTTGTGATCCTTGTAGATAGGTTTTATGGAATTCGATGTCAATTATGGGAATTTAAGGTTAAGGCTTTAAGAAAATTGGGGGAATTGTAAGGATAAGAGAGAGAGTTTAGTTGGGAAAATGGAAATTCATCGAATGCAATAGACTGGAACACCAAGATAATATTTGCTGACATTTTTTGGATAAGAAGGTCACACAGAAAGCATTTGGTCGCGTGGATTTTTTACCACGTGGAAAACCCAAAACCTCAGGATTACTATGTAAACTTCCCAATATGTTATCAACAACTCCACCGACACAATCATTAAATAATACTAAACAAAAGAAAAATTACATGATAATGGGATAATACTATAATCAGAGAAGGAACATCATGAAATTATCACCACAAATGATCTGCCTACATAACAGTAACTACAGAGCCTTCAGTCATTCTGAAATACACATCACTTTCCCCGTGGTGAATCTTGAATTCTACAAAAAAATTTGCTGGATATAAACCTGTGTGGAAAATTCCACATAATTTCAAGTCACAACAGATAGTCGCTCTAGTACACCCCCTTATTTGGAAGAGGGTCCCAAATATTGAAGCTTGTTTTATTTTAAACTTATTATTTAATTATCAATTTTCTATAGGATGCTTCCAAATAACTATTGGTATTTTAATTGGTTTGAAATAGCTACAATTTATGTTAGCTTAAGGTATTTACCTTTATTTATGTCGATATTTATGCTAATTAGATAACTCATCTTTTTAAAACGATATTGGATGTTGTACAACAATAAAGCAGGTTGACCAACAACAAAAAACTAATGAAAAAAGTCCAACAATTCATTTTGGTTCACCGACAAGCCAAAAGCAAGAAAACACATACCTCTTACATTTCATTGTACTAGTTACATGTTTTTTTAGTCCGTTTTAAATTACTTGCTACATTACTCCCTCGATCCCTTTTAAATTTAAACAAAAAAAACTTTGCACTAAAATTAAGAATAGTGGGGACCATTTAAATTGTGTTGTTAACAAAGAGTTAAACGAATGGACGAGAATATAAGAAAGTGGTGAATATATTTCTATAATAGCAAATAAAAAGGATGGACTAAATAAAGTGACTACTTTCGCAAAAAATAAAAAAAAATAACAAAAAGTTATAAATGTCTATTTAGCTTTTATTTTTTTCTACTTCATACCTCTTAAATGTTTATGTATCTTTTAAAGGTTTACTAAAGGAACAAACCTATAAATATGCCAAGGACCAATAATTAGTGATTTCAATCATTTTGGAGAAGAGCTTGAAAACAAATTCAAGATGATGAAAATTATATAGAAAACATAATCACTGAACAAGAACAATAAGATTTACATGGTTCACCCAACTTA
This sequence comes from Amaranthus tricolor, assembly GCF_026212465.1. Lineage (NCBI taxonomy): Eukaryota > Viridiplantae > Streptophyta > Magnoliopsida > Caryophyllales > Amaranthaceae > Amaranthus > Amaranthus tricolor. The sequence goes on from NC_080047.1 coordinate 44,032,494, forward strand.
GCTACGTCCACATCTAACGTAGCTATATGTCTTTTATTGGCAAAGCTTCAATACGGCTTTACGAGAGTTTGATCACTTAGAATTCTGGAGATAGATAGGATTCAGTGTTGCTCTATAAAACTAATGTAATTATAACTATTTATAATATATAGTCATTAATTAATCAATTAAACAAGCATAAATAACAGAGAAAACAAAACCAACCGACTCGGTTTTCCTTCTGTAAAAAGCCTTGGTTGTTTATCTTGATGCTTTATTTAGCAGATGTTTTGAACTCATGATTGCTTCATACAACACAAAGTGACATCCTAATGTCATGTCATGACTAATTCTCTATCTTGACTTTAGTTTGCAAGCCAAAACTTAAAATGCCAAAATTAACCAACCATAAGACATCATTCAGAGCTAGCATGAAGTTCAAATTCATGAACATCAAAGGTGTGTGAATCACATACACCATCCTTGTTAAAAAAATTACATTTTCCTTGTATTATGCAAATCACATCTATCACCTCAAGTCTCAAACTCACTCTAACACACTAGTAGAGCATATACTAAATAGAGAACGTTCAATTAAGTTTACGCATAAATCAAACTTATGGTTGGTTTTCCTTCTGTAAAAAGCCTTGGTTGTTTATCTTGATGCTTTATTTAGCCAATGTTTTGAACTCATGATTGCTTCATACAACACAAAGTGACATCCTAATGTCATGTCATGACTAATTCTCTACCTTGACTTTAGTTTGCAAGCCAAAACTTAAAATGCCAAAATTAACCAACCATAAGACATCATTCAGAGCTAGCATGAAGTTCAAATTCATGAACATCAAAGGTGTGTGAATCACATACACCATCCTTGTTAAAAAAATTACATTTTCCTTGTATTATGCAAATCACATCTATCACCTCAAGTCTCAAACTCACTCTAACACACTAGTAGAGCATATACTAAATAGAGAAAGTTCAATTAAGTTTACGCATAAATCAAACTTATGGTTGGTTTTCCATCTGTAAAAAGCCTTGGTTGATTATCTTGATGCTTTATTTAGCCAATGTTTTGAACTCATGATTGCTTCATACAACACAAAGTGACATCCTAATGTCATGTCATGACTAATTCTCTACCTTGACTTTAGTTTGCAAGCCAAAACTTAAAATGCCAAAATTAACCAACCATAAGACATCATTCAGAGCTAGCATGAAGTTCAAATTCATGAACATCAAAGGTGTGTGAATCACATACACCATCCTTGTTAAAAAAATTACATTTTCCTTGTATTATGCAAATCACATCTATCACCTCAAGTCTCAAACTCACTCTAACACACTAGTAGAGCATATACTAAATAGAGAAAGTTCAATTAAGTTTACGCATAAATCAAACTTATGGTTGGTTTTCCTTCTGTAAAAAGCCTTGGTTGTTTATCTTGATGCTTTATTTAGCCAATGTTTTGAACTCATGATTGCTTCATACAACACAAAGTGACATCCTAATGTCATGTCATGACTAATTCTCTACCTTGACTTTAGTTTGCAAGCCAAAACTTAAAATGCCAAAATTTACCAACCATAAGACATCATTCAGAGCTAGCATGAAGTTTAAATTCATGAACATCAAAGGTGTGTGAATCACATACACCATCCTTGTTAAAAAAATTACATTTTCCTTGTATTATGCAAATCACATCTATCACCTCAAGTCTCAAACTCACTCTATCACACTAGTAGAGCATATACTAAATAGAGAAAGTTCAATTAAGTTTACGCATAAATCAAACTTATGGTTGGTTTTTGGTTGTTTATCTTGATGCTTTATTTAGCCAATGTTTTGAACTCATGATTGCTTCATACAACACAAAGTGACATCCTAATGTCATGTCATGACTAATTCTCTACCTTGACTTTAGTTTGCAAGCCAAAACTTAAAATGCCAAAATTAACCAACCATAAGACATCATTCAGAGCTAGCATGAAGTTCAAATTCATGAACATCAAAGGTGTGTGAATCACATACACCATCCTTGTTAAAAAAATTACATTTTCCTTGTATTATGCAAATCACATCTATCACCTCAAGTCTCAAACTCACTCTAACACACTAGTAGAGCATATACTAAATAGCGAACGTTCAATTAAGTTTACGCATAAATCAAACTTATGGTTGGTTTTCCTTCTGTAAAAAGCCTTGGTTGTTTATCTTGATGCTTTATTTAGCCAATGTTTTGAGCTCATGATTGCTTCATACAACACAAAGTGACATCCTAATGTCATGTCATGACTAATTCTCTACCTTGACTTTAGTTTGCAAGCCAAAACTTAAAATGCCAAAATTAACCAACCATAAGACATCATTCAGAGCTAGCATGAAGTTCAAATTCATGAACATCAAAGGTGTGTGAATCACATACACCATCCTTGTTAAAAAAATTACATTTTCCTTGTATTATGCAAATCACATCTATCACCTCAAGTCTCAAACTCACTCTAACACACTAGTAGAGCATATACTAAATAGAGAACGTTCAATTAAGTTTACGCATAAATCAAACTTATGGTTGGTTTTCCTTCTGTAAAAAGCCTTGGTTGTTTATCTTGATGCTTTATTTAGCCAATGTTTTGAACTCATGATTGCTTCTTACAACACAAAGTGACATCCTAATGTCATGTCATGACTAATTCTCTACCTTGACTTTAGTTTGCAAGCCAAAACTTAAAATGGCAAAATTAACCAACCATAAGACATCATTCAGAGCTAGCATGAAGTTCAAATTCATGAACATCAAAGGTGTGTGAATCACATACACCATCCTTGTTAAAAAAATTACATTTTCCTTGTATTATGCAAATCACATCTATCACCTCAAGTCTCAAACTCACTCTAACACACTAGTAGAGCATATACTAAATAGCGAACGTTCAATTAAGTTTACGCATAAATCAAACTTATGGTTGGTTTTCCTTCTGTAAAAAGCCTTGGTTGTTTATCTTGATGCTTTATTTAGCCAATGTTTTGAACTCATGATTGCTTCATACAACACAAAGTGACATCCTAATGTCATGTCATGACTAATTCTCTACCTTGACTTTAGTTTGCAAGCCAAAACTTAAAATGCCAAAATTAACCAACCATAAGACATCATTCAGAGCTAGCATGAAGTTCAAATTCATGAACATCAAAGGTGTGTGAATCACATACACCATCCTTGTTAAAAAAATTACATTTTCCTTGTATTATGCAAATCACATCTATCACCTCAAGTCTCAAACTCACTCTAACACACTAGTAGAGCATATACTAAATAGAGAACGTTCAATTAAGTTTACGCATAAATCAAACTTATGGTTGGTTTTCCTTCTGTAAAAAGCCTTGGTTGTTTATCTTGATGCTTTATTTAGCCAATGTTTTGAACTCATGATTGCTTCATACAACACAAAGTGACATCCTAATGTCATGTCATGACTAATTCTCTACCTTGACTTTAGTTTGCAAGCCAAAACTTAAAATGCCAAAATTAACCAACCATAAGACATCATTCAGAGCTAGCATGAAGTTCAAATTCATGAACATCAAAGGTGTTAATCACATACACCATCCTTGTTAAAAAAATTACATTTTCCTTGTATTATGCAAATCACATCTATCACCTCAAGTCTCAAACTCACTCTAACACACTAGTAGAGCATATACTAAATAGAGAAGGTTCAATTAAGTTTACGCATAAATCAAACTTATGGTTGGTTTTCCTTCTGTAAAAAGCCTTGGTTGTTTATCTTGATGCTTTATTTAGCCAATGTTTTGAAGTCATGATTGCTTCATACAACACAAAGTGACATCCTAATGTCATGTCATGACTAATTCTCTACCTTGACTTTAGTTTGCAAGCCAAAACTTAAATGCCAAAATTAACCAACCATAAGACATAATTCAGAGCTAGTATGAAGTTCAAATTCATGAACATCAAAGGTGTGTGAATCACATACACCATCCTTGTTAAAAAAATTACATTTTCCTTGTATTATGCAAATCACATCTATCACCTCAAGTCTCAAACTCACTCTAACACACTAGTAGAGCATATACTAAATAGAGAAAGTTCAATTAAGTTTACGCATAAATCAAACTTATGGTTGGTTTTCCTTCTGTAAAAAGCCTTGGTTGTTTATCTTGATGCTTTATTTAGCCAATGTTTTGAACTCATGATTGCTTCATACAACACAAAGTGACATCCTAATGTCATGTCATGACTAATTCTCTACCTTGACTTTAGTTTGCAAGCCAAAACTTAAAATGCCAAAATTAACCAACCATAAGACATCATTCAGAGCTAGCATGAAGTTCAAATTCATGAACATCAAAGGTGTGTGAATCACATACACCATCCTTGTTAAAAAAAATTACATTTTCCTTGTATTATGCAAATCACATCTATCACCTCAAGTCTCAAACTCACTCTAACACACTAGTAGAGCATATACTAAATAGCGAACGTTCAATTAAGTTTACGCATAAATCAAACTTATGGTTGGTTTTCCTTCTGTAAAAAGCCTTGGTTGTTTATCTTGATGCTTTATTTAGCCAATGTTTTGAACTCATGATTGCTTCATACAACACAAAGTGACATCCTAATGTCATGTCATGACTAATTCTCTACCTTGACTTTAGTTTGCAAGCCAAAACTTAAAATGCCAAAATTAACCAACCATAAGACATCATTCAGAGCTAGCATGAAGTTCAAATTCATGAACATCAAAGGTGTGTGAATTACATACACCATCCTTGTTAAAAAAATTACATTTTCCTTGTATTATGCAAATCACATCTATCACCTCAAGTCTCAAACTCACTCTAACACACTAGTAGAGCATATACTAAATAGAGAAGGTTCAATTAAGTTTACGCATAAATCAAACTTATGGTTGGTTTTCCTTCTGTAAAAAGCCTTGGTTGTTTATCTTGATGCTTTATTTAGCCAATGTTTTGAACTCATGATTGCTTCATACAACACAAAGTGACATCCTAATGTCATGTCATGACTAATTCTCTACCTTGACTTTAGTTTGCAAGCCAAAACTTAAAATGCCAAAATTTACCAACCATAAGACATCATTCAGAGCTAGCATGAAGTTCAAATTCATGAACATCAAAGGTGTGTGAATCACATACACCATCCTTGTTAAAAAAATTACATTTTCCTTGTATTATGCAAATCACATCTATCACCTCAAGTCTCAAACTCACTCTATCACACTAGTAGAGCATATACTAAATAGAGAAAGTTCAATTAAGTTTACGCATAAATCAAACTTATGGTTGGTTTTCCTTCTGTAAAAAGCCTTGGTTGTTTATCTTGATGCTTTATTTAGCCAATGTTTTGAACTCATGATTGCTTCATACAACACAAAGTGACATCCTAATGTCATGTCATGACTAATTCTCTACCTTGACTTTAGTTTGCAAGCCAAAACTTAAAATGCCAAAATTAACCAACCATAAGACATCATTCAGAGCTAGCATGAAGTTCAAATTCATGAACATCAAAGGTGTTAATCACATACACCATCCTTGTTAAAAAAATTACATTTTCCTTGTATTATGCAAATCACATCTATCACCTCAAGTCTCAAACTCACTCTAACACACTAGTAGAGCATATACTAAATAGAGAAGGTTCAATTAAGTTTACGCATAAATCAAACTTATGGTTGGTTTTCCTTCTGTAAAAAGCCTTGGTTGTTTATCTTGATGCTTTATTTAGCCAATGTTTTGAAGTCATGATTGCTTCATACAACACAAAGTGACATCCTAATGTCATGTCATGACTAATTCTCTACCTTGACTTTAGTTTGCAAGCCAAAACTTAAATGCCAAAATTAACCAACCATAAGACATAATTCAGAGCTAGTATGAAGTTCAAATGCATGAACATCAAAGGTGTGTGAATCACATACACCATCCTTGTTAAAAAAATTACATTTTCCTTGTATTATGCAAATCACATCTATCACCTCAAGTCTCAAACTCACTCTAACACACTAGTAGAGCATATACTAAATAGAGAAAGTTCAATTAAGTTTACGCATAAATCAAACTTATGGTTGGTTTTCCTTCTGTAAAAAGCCTTGGTTGTTTATCTTGATGCTTTATTTAGCCAATGTTTTGAACTCATGATTGCTTCATACAACACAAAGTGACATCCTAATGTCATGTCATGACTAATTCTCTACCTTGACTTTAGTTTGCAAGCCAAAACTTAAAATGCCAAAATTAACCAACCATAAGACATCATTCAGAGCTAGCATGAAGTTCAAATTCATGAACATCAAAGGTGTGTGAATCACATACACCATCCTTGTTAAAAAAAATTACATTTTCCTTGTATTATGCAAATCACATCTATCACCTCAAGTCTCAAACTCACTCTAACGCACTAGTAGAGCATATACTAAATAGAGAACGTTCAATTAAGTTTACGCATAAATCAAACTTATGGTTGGTTTTCCTTCTGTAAAAAGCCTTGGTTGTTTATCTTGATGCTTTATTTAGCCAATGTTTTGAACTCATGATTGCTTCTTACAACACAAAGTGACATCCTAATGTCATGTCATGACTAATTCTCTACCTTGACTTTAGTTTGCAAGCCAAAACTTAAAATGGCAAAATTAACCAACCATAAGACATCATTCAGAGCTAGCATGAAGTTCAAATTCATGAACATCAAAGGTGTGTGAATCACATACACCATCCTTGTTAAAAAAATTACATTTTCCTTGTATTATGCAAATCACATCTATCACCTCAAGTCTCAAACTCACTCTAACACACTAGTAGAGCATATACTAAATAGCGAACGTTCAATTAAGTTTACGCATAAATCAAACTTATGGTTGGTTTTCCTTCTGTAAAAAGCCTTGGTTGTTTATCTTGATGCTTTATTTAGCCAATGTTTTGAACTCATGATTGCTTCATACAACACAAAGTGACATCCTAATGTCATGTCATGACTAATTCTCTACCTTGACTTTAGTTTGCAAGCCAAAACTTAAAATGCCAAAATTAACCAACCATAAGACATCATTCAGAGCTAGCATGAAGTTCAAATTCATGAACATCAAAGGTGTGTGAATCACATACACCATCCTTGTTAAAAAAATTACATTTTCCTTGTATTATGCAAATCACATCTATCACCTCAAGTCTCAAACTCACTCTAACACACTAGTAGAGCATATACTAAATAGCGAACGTTCAATTAAGTTTACGCATAAATCAAACTTATGGTTGGTTTTCCTTCTGTAAAAAGCCTTGGTTGTTTATCTTGATGCTTTATTTAGCCAATGTTTTGAGCTCATGATTGCTTCATACAACACAAAGTGACATCCTAATGTCATGTCATGACTAATTCTCTACCTTGACTTTAGTTTGCAAGCCAAAACTTAAAATGCCAAAATTAACCAACCATAAGACATCATTCAGAGCTAGCATGAAGTTCAAATTCATGAACATCAAAGGTGTGTGAATCACATACACCATCCTTGTTAAAAAAATTACATTTTCCTTGTATTATGCAAATCACATCTATCACCTCAAGTCTCAAACTCACTCTAACACACTAGTAGAGCATATACTAAATAGAGAACGTTCAATTAAGTTTACGCATAAATCAAACTTATGGTTGGTTTTCCTTCTGTAAAAAGCCTTGGTTGTTTATCTTGATGCTTTATTTAGCCAATGTTTTGAACTCATGATTGCTTCTTACAACACAAAGTGACATCCTAATGTCATGTCATGACTAATTCTCTACCTTGACTTTAGTTTGCAAGCCAAAACTTAAAATGGCAAAATTAACCAACCATAAGACATCATTCAGAGCTAGCATGAAGTTCAAATTCATGAACATCAAAGGTGTGTGAATCACATACACCATCCTTGTTAAAAAAATTACATTTTCCTTGTATTATGCAAATCACATCTATCACCTCAAGTCTCAAACTCACTCTAACACACTAGTAGAGCATATACTAAATAGCGAACGTTCAATTAAGTTTACGCATAAATCAAACTTATGGTTGGTTTTCCTTCTGTAAAAAGCCTTGGTTGTTTATCTTGATGCTTTATTTAGCCAATGTTTTGAACTCATGATTGCTTCATACAACACAAAGTGACATCCTAATGTCATGTCATGACTAATTCTCTACCTTGACTTTAGTTTGCAAGCCAAAACTTAAAATGCCAAAATTAACCAACCATAAGACATCATTCAGAGCTAGCATGAAGTTCAAATTCATGAACATCAAAGGTGTGTGAATCACATACACCATCCTTGTTAAAAAAATTACATTTTCCTTGTATTATGCAAATCACATCTATCACCTCAAGTCTCAAACTCACTCTAACACACTAGTAGAGCATATACTAAATAGAGAACGTTCAATTAAGTTTACGCATAAATCAAACTTATGGTTGGTTTTCCTTCTGTAAAAAGCCTTGGTTGTTTATCTTGATGCTTTATTTAGCCAATGTTTTGAACTCATGATTGCTTCATACAACACAAAGTGACATCCTAATGTCATGTCATGACTAATTCTCTACCTTGACTTTAGTTTGCAAGCCAAAACTTAAAATGCCAAAATTAACCAACCATAAGACATCATTCAGAGCTAGCATGAAGTTCAAATTCATGAACATCAAAGGTGTTAATCACATACACCATCCTTGTTAAAAAAATTACATTTTCCTTGTATTATGCAAATCACATCTATCACCTCAAGTCTCAAACTCACTCTAACACACTAGTAGAGCATATACTAAATAGAGAAGGTTCAATTAAGTTTACGCATAAATCAAACTTATGGTTGGTTTTCCTTCTGTAAAAAGCCTTGGTTGTTTATCTTGATGCTTTATTTAGCCAATGTTTTGAAGTCATGATTGCTTCATACAACACAAAGTGACATCCTAATGTCATGTCATGACTAATTCTCTACCTTGACTTTAGTTTGCAAGCCAAAACTTAAATGCCAAAATTAACCAACCATAAGACATAATTCAGAGCTAGTATGAAGTTCAAATTCATGAACATCAAAGGTGTGTGAATCACATACACCATCCTTGTTAAAAAAATTACATTTTCCTTGTATTATGCAAATCACATCTATCACCTCAAGTCTCAAACTCACTCTAACACACTAGTAGAGCATATACTAAATAGAGAAAGTTCAATTAAGTTTACGCATAAATCAAACTTATGGTTGGTTTTCCTTCTGTAAAAAGCCTTGGTTGTTTATCTTGATGCTTTATTTAGCCAATGTTTTGAACTCATGATTGCTTCATACAACACAAAGTGACATCCTAATGTCATGTCATGACTAATTCTCTACCTTGACTTTAGTTTGCAAGCCAAAACTTAAAATGCCAAAATTAACCAACCATAAGACATCATTCAGAGCTAGCATGAAGTTCAAATTCATGAACATCAAAGGTGTGTGAATCACATACACCATCCTTGTTAAAAAAAATTACATTTTCCTTGTATTATGCAAATCACATCTATCACCTCAAGTCTCAAACTCACTCTAACACACTAGTAGAGCATATACTAAATAGAGAACGTTCAATTAAGTTTACGCATAAATCAAACTTATGGTTGGTTTTCCTTCTGTAAAAAGCCTTGGTTGTTTATCTTGATGCTTTATTTAGCCAATGTTTTGAACTCATGATTGCTTCATACAACACAAAGTGACATCCTAATGTCATGTCATGACTAATTCTCTACCTTGACTTTAGTTTGCAAGCCAAAACTTAAAATGCCAAAATTAACCAACCATAAGACATCATTCAGAGCTAGCATGAAGTTCAAATTCATGAACATCAAAGGTGTGTGAATTACATACACCATCCTTGTTAAAAAAATTACATTTTCCTTGTATTATGCAAATCACATCTATCACCTCAAGTCTCAAACTCACTCTAACACACTAGTAGAGCATATACTAAATAGAGAAGGTTCAATTAAGTTTACGCATAAATCAAACTTATGGTTGGTTTTCCTTCTGTAAAAAGCCTTGGTTGTTTATCTTGATGCTTTATTTAGCCAATGTTTTGAAGTCATGATTGCTTCATACAACACAAAGTGACATCCTAATGTCATGTCATGACTAATTCTCTACCTTGACTTTAGTTTGAAAGCCAAAACTTAAAATGCCAAAATTAACCAACCATAAGACATCATTCAGAGCTAGCATGAAGTTCAAATTCATGAACATCAAAGGTGTGTGAATCACATACACCATCCTTGTTAAAAAAATTACATTTTCCTTGTATTATGCAAATCACATCTATCACCTCAAGTCTCAAACTCACTCTAACACACTAGTAGAGCATATACTAAATAGAGAAAGTTCAATTAAGTTTACGCATAAATCAAACTTATGGTTGGTTTTCCTTCTGTAAAAAGCCTTGGTTGTTTATCTTGATGCTTTATTTAGCCAATGTTTTGAACTCATGATTGCTTCATACAACACAAAGTGACATCCTAATGTCATGTCATGACTAATTCTCTACCTTGACTTTAGTTTGCAAGCCAAAACTTAAAATGCCAAAATTAACCAACCATAAGACATCATTCAGAGCTAGCATGAAGTTCAAATTCATGAACATCAAAGGTGTGTGAATCACATACACCATCCTTGTTAAAAAAAATTACATTTTCCTTGTATTATGCAAATCACATCTATCACCTCAAGTCTCAAACTCACTCTAACGCACTAGTAGAGCATATACTAAATAGAGAACGTTCAATTAAGTTTACGCATAAATCAAACTTATGGTTGGTTTTCCTTCTGTAAAAAGCCTTGGTTGTTTATCTTGATGCTTTATTTAGCCAATGTTTTGAACTCATGATTGCTTCTTACAACACAAAGTGACATCCTAATGTCATGTCATGACTAATTCTCTACCTTGACTTTAGTTTGCAAGCCAAAACTTAAAATGGCAAAATTAACCAACCATAAGACATCATTCAGAGCTAGCATGAAGTTCAAATTCATGAACATCAAAGGTGTGTGAATCACATACACCATCCTTGTTAAAAAAATTACATTTTCCTTGTATTATGCAAATCACATCTATCACCTCAAGTCTCAAACTCACTCTAACACACTAGTAGAGCATATACTAAATAGCGAACGTTCAATTAAGTTTACGCATAAATCAAACTTATGGTTGGTTTTCCTTCTGTAAAAAGCCTTGGTTGTTTATCTTGATGCTTTATTTAGCCAATGTTTTGAACTCATGATTGCTTCATACAACACAAAGTGACATCCTAATGTCATGTCATGACTAATTCTCTACCTTGACTTTAGTTTGCAAGCCAAAACTTAAAATGCCAAAATTAACCAACCATAAGACATCATTCAGAGCTAGCATGAAGTTCAAATTCATGAACATCAAAGGTGTGTGAATCACATACACCATCCTTGTTAAAAAAATTACATTTTCCTTGTATTATGCAAATCACATCTATCACCTCAAGTCTCAAACTCACTCTAACACACTAGTAGAGCATATACTAAATAGCGAACGTTCAATTAAGTTTACGCATAAATCAAACTTATGGTTGGTTTTCCTTCTGTAAAAAGCCTTGGTTGTTTATCTTGATGCTTTATTTAGCCAATGTTTTGAACTCATGATTGCTTCATACAACACAAAGTGACATCCTAATGTCATGTCATGACTAATTCTCTACCTTGACTTTAGTTTGCAAGCCAAAACTTAAAATGCCAAAATTTAACAACCATAAGACATCATTCAGAGCTAGCATGAAGTTCAAATTCATGAACATCAAAGGTGTGTGAATCACATACACCATCCTTGTTAAAAAAATTACATTTTCCTTGTATTATGCAAATCACATCTATCACCTCAAGTCTCAAACTCACTCTAACACACTAGTAGAGCATATACTAAATAGAGAAAGTTCAATTAAGTTTACGCATAAATCAAACTTATGGTTGGTTTTCCTTCTGTAAAAAGCCTTGGTTGTTTATCTTGATGCTTTATTTAGCCAATGTTTTGAACTCATGATTGCTTCATACAACACAAAGTGACATCCTAATGTCATGTCATGACTAATTCTCTACCTTGACTTTAGTTTGCAAGCCAAAACTTAAAATGCCAAAATTTACCAACCATAAGACATCATTCAGAGCTAGCATGAAGTTCAAATTCATGAACATCAAAGGTGTGTGAATCACATACACCATCCTTGTTAAAAAAATTACATTTTCCTTGTATTATGCAAATCACATCTATCACCTCAAGTCTCAAACTCACTCTATCACACTAGTAGAGCATATACTAAATAGAGAAAGTTCAATTAAGTTTACGCATAAATCAAACTTATGGTTGGTTTTCCTTCTGTAAAAAGCCTTGGTTGTTTATCTTGATGCTTTATTTAGCCAATGTTTTGAACTCATGATTGCTTCATACAACACAAAGTGACATCCTAATGTCATGTCATGACTAATTCTCTACCTTGACTTTAGTTTGCAAGCCAAAACTTAAAATGCCAAAATTAACCAACCATAAGACATCATTCAGAGCTAGCATGAAGTTCAAATTCATGAACATCAAAGGTGTTAATCACATACACCATCCTTGTTAAAAAAATTACATTTTCCTTGTATTATGCAAATCACATCTATCACCTCAAGTCTCAAACTCACTCTAACACACTAGTAGAGCATATACTAAATAGAGAAGGTTCAATTAAGTTTACGCATAAATCAAACTTATGGTTGGTTTTCCTTCTGTAAAAAGCCTTGGTTGTTTATCTTGATGCTTTATTTAGCCAATGTTTTGAAGTCATGATTGCTTCATACAACACAAAGTGACATCCTAATGTCATGTCATGACTAATTCTCTACCTTGACTTTAGTTTGCAAGCCAAAACTTAAATGCCAAAATTAACCAACCATAAGACATAATTCAGAGCTAGTATGAAGTTCAAATGCATGAACATCAAAGGTGTGTGAATCACATACACCATCCTTGTTAAAAAAATTACATTTTCCTTGTATTATGCAAATCACATCTATCACCTCAAGTCTCAAACTCACTCTAACACACTAGTAGAGCATATACTAAATAGAGAAAGTTCAATTAAGTTTACGCATAAATCAAACTTATGGTTGGTTTTCCTTCTGTAAAAAGCCTTGGTTGTTTATCTTGATGCTTTATTTAGCCAATGTTTTGAACTCATGATTGCTTCATACAACACAAAGTGACATCCTAATGTCATGTCATGACTAATTCTCTACCTTGACTTTAGTTTGCAAGCCAAAACTTAAAATGCCAAAATTAACCAACCATAAGACATCATTCAGAGCTAGCATGAAGTTCAAATTCATGAACATCAAAGGTGTGTGAATCACATACACCATCCTTGTTAAAAAAAATTACATTTTCCTTGTATTATGCAAATCACATCTATCACCTCAAGTCTCAAACTCACTCTAACACACTAGTAGAGCATATACTAAATAGAGAACGTTCAATTAAGTTTACGCATAAATCAAACTTATGGTTGGTTTTCCTTCTGTAAAAAGCCTTGGTTGTTTATCTTGATGCTTTATTTAGCCAATGTTTTGAACTCATGATTGCTTCATACAACACAAAGTGACATCCTAATGTCATGTCATGACTAATTCTCTACCTTGACTTTAGTTTGCAAGCCAAAACTTAAAATGCCAAAATTAACCAACCATAAGACATCATTCAGAGCTAGCATGAAGTTCAAATTCATGAACATCAAAGGTGTGTGAATTACATACACCATCCTTGTTAAAAAAATTACATTTTCCTTGTATTATGCAAATCACATCTATCACCTCAAGTCTCAAATCACTCTAACACACTAGTAGAGCATATACTAAATAGAGAAGGTTCAATTAAGTTTACGCATAAATCAAACTTATGGTTGGTTTTCCTTCTGTAAAAAGCCTTGGTTGTTTATCTTGATGCTTTATTTAGCCAATGTTTTGAAGTCATGATTGCTTCATACAACACAAAGTGACATCCTAATGTCATGTCATGACTAATTCTCTACCTTGACTTTAGTTTGCAAGCCAAAACTTAAAATGCCAAAATTAACCAACCATAAGACATCATTCAGAGCTAGCATGAAGTTCAAATTCATGAACATCAAAGGTGTGTGAATCACATACACCATCCTTGTTAAAAAAATTACATTTTCCTTGTATTATGCAAATCACATCTATCACCTCAAGTCTCAAACTCACTCTAACACACTAGTAGAGCATATACTAAATAGAGAAAGTTCAATTAAGTTTACGCATAAATCAAACTTATGGTTGGTTTTCCTTCTGTAAAAAGCCTTGGTTGTTTATCTTGATGCTTTATTTAGCCAATGTTTTGAACTCATGATTGCTTCATACAACACAAAGTGACATCCTAATGTCATGTCATGACTAATTCTCTACCTTGACTTTAGTTTGCAAGCCAAAACTTAAAATGCCAAAATTAACCAACCATAAGACATCATTCAGAGCTAGCATGAAGTTCAAATTCATGAACATCAAAGGTGTGTGAATCACATACACCATCCTTGTTAAAAAAATTACATTTTCCTTGTATTATGCAAATCACATCTATCACCTCAAGTCTCAAACTCACTCTAACACACTAGTAGAGCATATACTAAATAGAGAACGTTCAATTAAGTTTACGCATAAATCAAACTTATGGTTGGTTTTCCTTCTGTAAAAAGCCTTGGTTGTTTATCTTGATGCTTTATTTAGCCAATGTTTTGAACTCATGATTGCTTCATACAACACAAAGTGACATCCTAATGTCATGTCATGACTAATTCTCTACCTTGACTTTAGTTTGCAAGCCAAAACTTAAAATGCCAAAATTAACCAACCATAAGACATCATTCAGAGCTAGCATGAAGTTCAAATTCATGAACATCAAACTTGTTATCTGGTAAAGTTTTAGTCATCATATCAAAGGGATTGCCTTCCTTTGCTATTTCCACCAAAGTTGATCTCTTTGATTCAATCCCATCACGAATGATGTTATACTTAATATCAACTTGTTTGGTTCGCCTATGAAAAGTATTACAATTTTTAGCCAAATAGGATCCTATTCATAAAAACTACAAAGCACATTTTGTGTATGGGATGCCCCTAATACGATCCTATTCAATCCTTTCTCGAGGACAATGATCTCTTGAGAGCAAGAAGAGAGATTCAAGAGGAGTGGAAACAATATTTGTACCTTCTCCATGCATCTTTTTCTATTAGACTAGATACAATAATTCATTGCTTTTATCCCTAACAATCTCAATACCATGTATCTTCTTGACGTCTCCTACATCTTTTATGTGAAATTCATTATATAATTGCTTCTTCAAAACCTCCAACTCTCACTTTATCTCTCTTCTAATTTATTTCGATAGTTTCTTTCTACTTTTCTCAATAGTTCCCAACAATTGATATCATAGTCATAGGTTTTAGTAATAAAGTTCGGCATAAATCCCAAAAAAAACACAAACAATCCAAACACATGACTTCTTCATCTTTTATAAGTCAAATCTTTACCCTGAATATAATTATCATGTTCAAGAATTCTCATGCCACACCCTATAAACTTAACACCCAAATCATAGCCCACAAATATGCATATTTTAGCTTTAGGTTCAAGTTTCCTTTTAGAAAGATGTATGTATGTTGGACAACAAAACATTTTTAGATTTGAATAATCAATCAGAAAAGAATATAGTACCTTTTAGGGACACTTGAAATCAAATGTGGTTGATCTAGTAACACATCTTAGATACCGCCTTGGGCAAAAACTCATTTCATAGCTCTGCTTGATTCAAGATACATCTAGGTCTTTTCAATAATGTTTTATAAATCCTCTCTATAAATCCATTTGTTGAGGCCTACCTAGACACATGTACAATGTCTTACAATACCATCCTTGGAACACAATTTGAGAAACTCATATTCAACAAAAGAGCGTGAACAGCAGGATTTGAACCTTTGCGGGCAAAGCCCACATGATTTCTAGTCATGCCCGATAACCACTCCGGCACGCCCACTCCATGTTAGACTATGCACATCATTTATGCAATAGCTAAAGATATCTGTTATCAACTACTCAACTGCAACCTACAAATTTACAAGGTCATTAAATAATATTGAACAAAAGAAAAATAGCAGGATAATGGGATAATGCTATAATCAGAAAGGAACATCATCAACTTATCACAACAGACCTTCTGGTTACCGAACAGTAGCTACAGCACCTTCAATCACTCTAAAATGCCTATTGCCTTCCCCGTGGTAAATCTTGAATTCCAGCAAGAAAAACAGGCAGAATCCAAACCTGCGTGGGAAATCCCACATGATTCCAAGTCAGAATATATGCTCTAGCGCATCCCTTATTTTAGAAGTAAGGGTATAAGTTAATTCTCTTGCTTGTACAAGAAAATAAAAATATTCTTTGCAATCAATTTGACTAACCTCGTGGACTTTTTAGATGAATCTTGAATCTGAGCTAAGAGGCAAAGTAGATGAAAGATGCAGAATCTGTACATAGTTATGACCACTGAAGACCGTATAGAATTGGCCATAAAAGAAGGGGAGGGATTTGGAGGGAAATGCTTTCCGTTGTTTGGATAACCATTGTGGGGGAAAGAAACATCGAAAAGGAGAGGAAATGGAGGGATTTCCTATCCGTTCTTTTTTTTCTTTTCCTTTTCTTTGAATTTCCACCTAAACAAACAAGAGAAATTCTCCTCACTATTTCCCTCCTCCCTTTCCCTTCCATTCCCCTCCCTCCCTTCCCTTCCCTTCATTTCCCTTCCTTTCCCTCCAAAAACCTTGTACAAACATAGTGTGACAGTCAATATATTGTTGGTGAAAGTTTGAAATCAAAACAACCAAATAAAAAATCAGTGAACCGGTATGGCTAGAAATATATAGGGAATTTTCGTGTTCCTGTCAATAGTATGCAATGGTTAACAAAAATTTATCAAACAGTACTTCAAAGAAAAAAGAACAACCAAATAAAAAAACCAATGAACCAATATGGCTAGAATATATAGCCATGGATGACAGAAAGCAACACAAATGTTTTCTGGTTCTCTTTGCAATGCAAAAAAGAAACTGATTCAAATTTGGTAAATACATCCATTAGCATACTAGATTCCAAAACGATGTTCGTGAGCAGCAAGGTGAATAATACAAGTACATATATGCAAATGTGAAGTACAGAATTGGAACCTAGGTAGGAGAAGCCCATGTGATATATACTCGTGCACGATAACCACTCCAGCAAGGCCAATTACTTAAGAAACAGTAGAGGACTTGCAATTTTGTAATGAGCTTAGAATGAGTACGTATAATAATGCTATGCAGAATGTCGACCCCTTACCCATAAAATGCAGCAGATACAGGGTTCTAACTTCTAACCATATTAATTCATAAAGAAAACAAAGGCATAATAAATAAAGACATCAGAATAAATCACAACAAAATTTTAGTAAATAACCATTATTTTGTAATCTTATATACAAATATCCTTAGATCAAGTAATGCAAACATTGCATTAGAAATTTAATGTTATTATCAAGGAAAGTGATAGTAATCAGCTCCTAAGCAATCCCAAAACTATATACATCCGACAAAACCGATTTGACCACACCTAGTGTTGACTCATGACCTAACTACTACCCAATACCCAAGAACAACTCACACCCAAAACAACAACGGCGCACACCAAAAAGTAGTCAAAATGCGAACATGCAAAGCCCTAATGATTTCTAGTCGTAGCCTATAACCACTCCAGCACGTCCACCTCATGTCCAATTGATGTATTTTTTAATTCAAATGAATACAATAAACCAACAATAGCGCCAGCAAAGGAATCAAATACCAATACTTTTCATTATTCAGCTTGTGAGTTGGACATGGCCGGATAGAGGAACTGGTTGCAATCGGCAGATAAATACTCTAAATGTCTCTTAAATTGACAACTACAAAGAAAAAACCCAGTGGAAAAGAGAATGTTTTAGCGAGGAAGATATAAAACCACGAAAATGTCATATAGATTCGCTGTAAGCAATGCAAAAAACTGTACTGGTACAGAATTTGGTACAAACATCCATAAGCATTCTAGTTTCCAAATTAATGTTTTAAGCAGCAATGTAGTGTAAATAATAAAGGTACAAAAATTTGCAATGTGTACAGTAGGATTTGTACCTGTGCGGGCAAAGCCCACATGAGAAGTAGTAGTGGACAAGCAATTTTGTAATAAGTTAAGAATGATTATTAGAATAATATTACGTCCACTTATTTGAGAAGTGGTAGTGGACATGCAATTTTGTAATAAGCTAAGAAGGAGTAAATAATCTGCAGAATGTCAACCTCTTTTCCGTGGAAGCTGCACATACAAGATTCTAAGCAAGTTGATTCACAAACCTAATCCGAAAAGTAAAATATTAAAAAGATTAGAATAAATTTGATAGAAATTTAATGAAGACCATAGTTCATTATATTATCTACCCAGAATTTTTAAAAATAGTATCACTTGCATCGCAATAGAAATTTATCATCAATCTAGGAAAACTGTAACAATCGTTTTTTTTAAATAATAATAATAATAATAATAATAATAATAATAACAATAATAATAATAATAAATTTCAGAAAAATAAAAAAAAGAAAAGAAAACATAACTCCCCATTAACAATAACTTCCCACTCCTCCCTCTAAATCTTATAACCAACCTCACATAACTATAATAAATTAAACCAGTTACCCTTAATTTCATTCACATTATTACTCACACCTCCTTTTTCTCCTACAAACTCTTTCTCCATCTCCCATTTGCTTAAAATTCAAGTCAAGAAAACGCAAGATTTCGATATTAACGACAGTGAATTCTTAGACCGAGATTATTAGGAGCGTACGTTGTCTAGGATCGCGTGACAAGGTAATTCTCAATGTCCATCTAATTAGGACTATCCCGTTAGTATTATGTGCTAAGTGATAATTAATGTGTTTAAATGGGTGCATGATTTGATATGACATTATTTTGTATGATATTATGTTTTATATATTCTCAAATTATATTTACTATTATTTTTGTCAAACTTGAATTTATAATTACTATTTTGATAAAATTTATATTTTTTGTATATTAATAACGAAATTAGATACGGTTTAATTTGAAAGAGAAATACTTATAATATTATTATTTTGATGATAGTTGTATTATTATTTTAATGATGTTTTTTTAAGTGCGATTGAATTTGGAAGAAATATATTATGATATTAATATTGCAATTGAATATTCTTAAGATATATTTTTCTTGGGAAAACCTATGATCATAAAATAAAATGTGTAATTTATGTTTGATTATATGTTTTTGTGCTCGCGACTAATTATTAAAATATATTAAATCACGTAAAGTGTAACACGAGGGAAATGAAGCTCTTATATTTGTTGTGATCCAAGTATAAGGGTGATAAACAGGTTGTCCTGTTTGGTTAGTATAGCTGCCGACAGGTATTATTATTTCTAATACTTCATACGATGTTTGGTCTTCCTTCTATTTGTTGTGATCCAAGTAGAAGGGATGTGTACACTAGGGTTCCCTGAGACTACTCTGCTAGCCTTGAATTATTTGGGGTGACGACCTCTTGTTGAAGTAGGTATAGGGGTAAAGCCTCGGCTTATTGGCGTTCTCGTTCACTCAAATTTTAAATTGATTATGTGTTTGTCATTATTAATTATTAAATTAATAAATTGGTTTATGTGATATTATATATATTATTTTCTCAAATTGTTTTCTATTAAACTCAGCTATATGTTATTTTCTAAAATTATTTCCAATTTGATTATATTGTATTTTCTTAAATCATTTTCAAACTTAATTGTCTTACGGGATGGAGTTGAAATTACTCAATTTTTCTGATTTTGGGATTTTGTCCCTTGTTTTTCCTTGCATTCTTATGTTACAGGTTATTGATTGCATGGGAATCGCGGAGCGAGGATCACTTAGAAATATAGCTTTTACTAGAGTCGTATTTCAGTTTAAATTTTACCTTAGGTTGTTTAAATTTTATATGGACGCAAATTACGTTTCAGTCTTTTCTTATGTTGTAAGACCCTTTGTTGGATTTAAAATTATTAAGTTATTGTCGTTAAGCCTTACATTTATTTTATTAGAAATAGATGTGGTGGTAACACTCCTATGAGTAGGTTTTGGCTCATATTTTTCATTAAAGGTGTTTTCAAAAGTCCGACCTATTCTGAGGGTGTTACAAAAACTGATGGTGATTTTACAACAGTGAGTCGATGCATAATCTGCAGTAGCTGAAGATATCTTTTGTCATACTTGTCAAATTCCCAGCTGATAACATACAAGTTTACAGAAATTAAACAATTGAGCACATGAAAAATAGCAGGATGATGGCATAATGCAATGTAAAGAAAAAAGGAAAGGAACATCAAAAACTTGTTACCATAGGCCTTCTTATCACATAAAAATAGCTACAGAACATTCAGTCACCCTGAAATACACATACCTCACCTTCCACATGGTCAAAACTTCTATTCCGCAAGAAAAAACGACAGGATTCAAACCTGCGTGAGCAAAGGCCCCATAATTTCAAGTCAGAACAAAACTATTTGGTACAATCTCAACTTTGCTAAAACAAGGAGCTTCTCACAGCATAATTTCCGCTCTTGTCAAATACATATTTCGACAATTTCTTTCACAATTTCCAATGTGTTATTGTCCAACAATGTATATTTTTCAAGAGGTTACCCAAGACTATGCCAAAACAATTAAAACAATTAAAACTTAAGCTTGCATATATCGACTATAATTTGAGTTATCCAAATATGTAATAGTTTAAATGTGTTTGTTCATTGAGCTCAACTCCTGAAATGACTCGCTAAACTACGAATGTTTGATAATATATACGAACTTGCAATCAAAGGACATTTGAAAACAATCTCTTCATTTTAACAAGGCTATATTAAGTTGCGTACAGTAAATCCCTTAAGCCTCGCCTAAAAGGAAGGTGTGTTAAAAAGCCACTCGATGACATCAGGATGAAATGTTGATAAAGTAAGAAGAGCGAAGGTGTATTAAAAAAGCCACTCGATGACATTAGGTTGCAATGTTGATAAAGTAAGAAGAGCTTAAAACCAATAAAAGTCGACTTTACCGGGACTGCCATTTAATTAGATGTACTTTTTCACAGAATTGTCTAGCCTGTGTTCAACTCTAGTTTCAACACAAGAATAGTACACAAAAATGATATTGTGAGAATTCAGACAGAAAATCAGTGGGCAGAGCCCATATGATTTTTAGTCATGCCCGATAACCACTCCGGCTCAATGACATTCATAAAAAAAGGTAAGGATCTAGGGCTAGTTTCTACAGGAGTGAACAATCCTCAACCACCAGACTGCATTCAGAATTCTCACAAAGTTCCGATTCAGAAGTTTTACAATGATTATCATGAAAACTTAAGAGACAAAATAAGATAAGATAAACGGAGAAGTGTATCAAGATACCTGGAAACAAAAATGGCTTCTAAACTGCTCCTAAGAGGGCACCAAATCACATATAAGTGACAACAACCCAATCATGACTCTTGTTTCAATTTATACCATCCTGAAATGCAAATCAACCACAGAGCTCTCATAATTTCTAATCATGACTCTTGGCCTTTTTTTTTTTTTTTCGCATTTATCCAAGTTCAAGACAGCAGTTTATGTTAGAAAAAAATATATATATCTGCACATTTTCACAAGTCAAAAATGATGATACCTAAATATTTTTTTGTCTTAATCATAAGGCAAAAACAAGTTCGTGTCGCGTGCCGTATTGTAAAGGTTGTATTTTTAAAAATAGTAAACCGATATCTTCCGCGTTATAATGGTGTAAAAACAATGTGTTTTAGGCCGTTTCAAAGGATGCCACATGCTTTCTGCCAATATTTGCCATTATGTTAAAACCGCATTATTCTCACTACCACATCACCAAATTGTTACTACAATCGCAAACGTTACTGCATTTTTGCACAATGGTCTGAATGTGACTACTACTCCAACTGGTGACACTAATTCTATGCAAGACCATGTACTATAATTTATAAAGCAACATTCTGCATAGATGGTAAAAAGTCACTTAGATAGTGATTTCATAAAGCAACAAATGAAACTCGTAAAAAGAGTCACTAAGATGGTGATTTCAAAATTATTCAAAATTGGTGATACTAATTCTATGCAAGATAACGTATAAAATGATAGCTGACATCAACTGCATAAACGGTACGAGCAAGTGATTAAAATAGCAACGTGAACATAAGGCATCAAACCAGTACAAGCAGAGCCCACATGAATTCTAGACATTCTCGATAACCGCTCCAGCACGTTCATTTCACATTGAAAAGCTCCCAATTCAAGCTCTACATTGCTGGTAATCCTGCACTCAAATACCAACTCACAAAGTCACCACTACAACTGCTTGTCACAGATTTCTACAACAAAGCATGACACAATTATAATTTTGCAGATAGCTCGTAACAAATCAAGAAGGTTAAACATAATAGGAAACAAAAGAGTTGCATATGAATTGAATTCTTATCACAAAGACCAGCAACTCGACAATCATAAACAAACGTGAAGCACTGAGCATTTAAACTTGAAGTCTTTAACATGGTAAAAACAAGAACGTCAGGATTCAAACCTGCGAGGGCAAAGACCACATGATTTTTAGTCATGCTCGATAACCAGTCCGGCATGTCCACTTCCTATCTAAAGGATATAAATATAGTTGAAAATAAGTAAGAATATAGCATTAAAAATAAACTAACCATGACATGATCACAAAGTCACCACCACAAGCGATTGTCAGGACTCCAAACAATGAATTTACAATAAAAAGACATGTTTATTTTGCTGTGAATTGCTCGGTGCATATCAAGAAGTTCAAATATCATAGGAAATAGAGAGTGCATCAGAATCGAGATACTTATCAAAAAAAGCTCCATAATCATTCAGTCATCTGAAAAACGTCCAGCAATCCCTATTCAATCATCAACTAAAAAGTAAAAACATGATTGGCAGGATTCAAACCTGTGCGGACAAAGCAAATTAACTCACAGTACTTCAAAGACAGAGAACAGTTTAAAGATAGAAAGGGAATTGCACCTATAAACATGTGTAGTTGGCTTCAGGTTAAACAATGGGAATATGTAAAAAAAATTCTGAATATCACTACTATAAGATTTCAACATGTTTGTAAGGAATTTATTCCATGAAGGAACCAATGAAACTCCTAAAAAACGTCACTTAGATAGTGATTTCAGATTATTCCAAATTTGTGACACTACTGAACCTATAATATTGCAGCTGACATCAGTTGCATAGATGATACACAAGTTATGAAAATAGAAACAAAAACAAAAGGATTTGAACCAGAGCCCACATGATTTCTAGTCATGCATGATAATCACTCCCGCTCAAACCCTTCATATTGAAATGCTCCCAATTAAAGCTCAACGCTGATAATAATCCTGCACTGATAAATAATGTGTTCAACGGGTGACCACCACACTAATTGTCAGTTTTCTAAATAATGATTTTACAACAAAACATGACCCGATTGGTTAATTGCAGATTGCTAGGAATAAACAAAGGTTAAGCATAATAGGGAACAAGGAACTGACATACTTCGTATCAATTAGTGCAATTCCTTTATAATCATTCAGACAAACGTCAATTAAAACTTGACCTCCAGCAAAGGGAAGTTTTAAGCGAAAATGGTGCAAGTGACATTCTGGTTTAACTTTTAGAAAACAAAAAAAAGAAAAAAAAAAAAAAAAAAAAAAAAAAAAACTATACAGGTAAAGAATTTTGTACAGACATCCATTAGCATTCTTGTATCAAAAATTAAGTTTTTCAGCAGCAAAATACATAACAAAAGTACATAACATTGCAACCTGAACAACATGATTCGAACCTGCACGGGCGTAGCCCAATGAGTTGTAGTCATACCCGATAACCACTCCTACACGTCCACTTACATGAGAGGTGGTAGTGGACATTCAATTTTGTACTAAGTTAAAATATATACTAAATAATATGTAGAATGAGCAAATTAATTCCCAAACCTAACAAAAAAGTACAATATTAGATAGATTAGAATAAAATATGACAGAAGTTTAGTAACCAACCACTAGGTCACTAGCTTATCTACCCAAATCGTTAAAAAATAGTAGCAAATGCATTGCAATAAAAATGAATATTAAAGATTTCAACATGTTTGTAAGAAATATATTCCAAGAAGCAACAAATGAAACTCCTAAGAAAATAGTGATTTTAGATTATTCCAAATTCATGACACTAAATCAATGTAAAACCACGTACATTCACCAAATTGAATATACTATTGCAGCTGACATCAGTTGCATAGATGGAATAAAAATAATGAAATACAAACAAAAATATAAGGATTTGAACCTGAGCTTGCATGATTTCTGGTCATGCACAATAACCATCCAGCTCATCAATTTTGTATTAAGGTAATGAGTATTAAAATCATATGCAGAATGTCAACCCCTTTTCCATGGAACATGGTAGAGCTCACATAATTTCTAATCATGCTCGATAACCACTCTGGTATTTCCATTGCACGTCAGGCTCGGAATGTAATTAACAGTATATTTACATTCCTGGCAAGACTTTGCAAATGATAAGCCTTTTTACATATAAATTCCACTGGCTATAAAGAAGTCTTCACCGTCAGAACACAATTAGAAATCAGCAAACACTGTTCAAAAAAGTTGCTTCAGTTAACTTGCTTAGCCAGCGAACATGAAATGATTAGTATTCAAAAACTAAAATATTTGGTACAATCTGAACTTAGCTAAAACAAGTATCTTCTCACAAAATAATTTCTGCTCTTGTCAAATATACAAAATTCATGCACTTAAATACAAAAACAAAAGAGCGTGAATGGCAGGAATCGAACCTGTGTGGGCAAAGCCCATATTATTTCAAGTCATTCCCGATAACCACTCCAGCAAAACCACTTCATATTGAAGTGTGCACAATGCACATGAATCTAGCAATACTAGAGTCGATATGTAATCAATAGAAACAACACATTCAACAAGCCTTTATTCACCAGTGATTTAAATGGTTGCGCCGTTGCAACATGGGATTTTTTTAAAAAGTGCAATCCTTTATTTTTGGTAATATAAAAAAGCAAACTATTCAGAAGGAACAATAAAAAACGTAACAAAAGTAGATTCATCTGCTTGTGCAAGAGAAAGAATAATCTTGAATCTGAGCTGACACAAAGTAAAATCAAAGGTTGCACCAGCAAAAGTTAAAAAATCGGAATTTAATTCTCGCATATTTAAGGTCATGACCACTGAACACTACGCAGATCCACATATGATCAAATTATTGCCAGGGAAAGCGTGAAATCGAAACCATCAAATACGAACCAATTTAGTATCATTAATCTAGTAAGATTAGAGTATTCGTTCACCCGTCATTAAAATGACTTAACTGAAATCTAACAAACAATTAGTGCTCTAAATTCTCCTTTTTTATTTGCATTTTTCCAAGTTCAAAGACAGCAATTTAAGATAGAAAAAGAAAAAATATATATAGCTGCACATATTCACATTCAAGTATATTTCACCTACAAAAATGATGATACCTAAATAATTTTTTGTTTTAATCATAATGCAAAAAAAATGTCGTGTCGCATCAGAATGATCGTGTTGTAAAGGTTTAAAAGAAGTGAACCAATATTTTCCAAGTGTCAAAGTATGTCACATGCTGCTGCCAATATTTGACATCTTGTTAAAACCACATTATTCTCAATACCACCTCACCATTTTGCTACAACAAATGCAAACATATAATCTATAAAGCAACATTCTGCATAGATATTATAATTTATATGCAAGATATTATAATTTATGAAGCAACATTCTGCATAGATGGTAAAAAGACACTTAGATAGTGATTTCAGATCGTCAGTCAAAATTGGTGCCACTAATTCTATGTAAGACAACATATAAAATGATAACTGACACCAACTGCAAAAAAATAAGCAACGTGAACGCAAGGTATCAAACCAGTACAATCAGAGCCCACATGATTTCCAGTCATGCCCGATGACCACTCCGGCAAATACTCTTACATGAGAAGTGGTAGTGTGCATTAAAATAAACATGCAAAATTTCAACCCTTTTCCCTGCAACTTGCAATAAAAACTTATTATCATCTAGGAGAACTGATAGTGAATTATTCAACAGTATTGAAAGTCGACTCAAAACCTGAACAGCATGACTTGAACCTGCGCAGGTAAAGCCCACGCAATTTCTAGTCATGCCAGATGACCACTCCGGCATGTCCATATCCATGTTGAGCTATCACATCATTCATACAATAGCTGAAGAGATTTTTTCATTACACTTGCCAACTTCTCAGCTGATAACCTACAAGTTAACACTAACATTGAACAGTTGAGCACAGGAAAAATAGCAGGATGATGGCATAATGCAATGTTAAGAAAAAAGGAAAAGAACATCAGAAAGTTATCACCATAGGCCTTCTGCGCACATAAAAATAGCTACAGAACCTTTAATGACCCTGAAATACACATACCTCACCTTCCATGTGATAAACCTTAATTTGCAGCAGGAAAAAACGACAGGAGTCAAACCAGCGTGGACAAAAGCCACATGATTTAAAGTCAGAACTGATAATCATTCTGACAAATCCACTTAGTTTAGAATCTGTAGGGCAAGTTAATTCAAATGCTTGTGAAGGAAAATGAATATATTTCTTATAATCAATTCAACAAACCTCATGCACTTCCACTTTAATCTTGTATCTGAGCTATGAGACAAAGTAGATCAAAGGTTGCCGACTAGCACGTTTTTGGTCATGACCACTGAATACTCCGGAAGGTTTACTTGCAATCAACGTATTGTTAATGATAGCTCGAAATCTAAAGTCTAAACAATCACATAAAAAACAGATGAAAAATATCAATAACCCAGTAGGGCTAGAATATTGGGGTTTCATAGTTTTCCTTTCAATTGAAAGCAATACTCAACAGAAATTTATTAAACAGTAATCCAATGAAAAGAGAACAATTTAAAATAGTAGAATATAGCTGCACATTTTCACATATCTACTCGTTTACACTTTTGATGATGAGAATGTAAAGAGCACATCAGAATCATTCAGTCATTCAAACAAAAAAATGTTAACATAAAAGTAAATATAGCTGCACATATTCACATCAAGAAGTCCAAACATAAATGGAAACAGATCAGAATCGAGATACTTATCAAAAAAAGTAGCTTATCCATAATCATTCATTCAAACAAACGTTCAGCATTCCCATTAAAACATTAACATAAAAGTAAAACCATCATCGGCAGGATTCAAACCTGTGCAGACAAAGCAAATTAATTCACAGTACTTCAAGCCAAAAAAACAGTTTAAGATACAAAGGGAAAATTGCACATACACACTGTTTCATAAGCGATAAATCTAACTCTTAAAAAAAGTCGCTTAGATGCTGATTTAAGATTATTTGAAATGAACGACACCAATTCAATTTAAGACCTTGCATCATCACAAATCGCCAGGGTAAATCTATAAAATTTCAGCTAACAAAACAGCATATATAGTACACGCAAGTGGTTAAAATAGAAATTGTGCGTGGACAGAAACCACAATTTCTAGTAAATAGCATGCTCACAAAGTTACACCACAAGCAATTGCAAGGACTCCTTATATTGATTTTACAATAAAGTTAGACATGTTTTGCTTATTTTACTGTGAATCGGTTGGAGCATATCAAGAAGTTCAAACCTAATAAGAAACAGAAACTGCATCAGAATCAAGATACTTGTCAAAAAAAGCAGCTCCTCCATACTCCATAGTCATTCAATCATTCAGACAAACATCCAACACTCCCCACTAAAATTTGAACCAAGAAGTAAAAACATGAGCGATACAATTCAAACCTGTGCGGGCAAAACAAATTAATTGACAGTACTTCATAGACAAAATAATAGTTTAAGACAGAAGGGGAATATAGCTGCACATATACACATGTATATAAGAAATTTATTCCACGAAACAACAAATGAAACTCCTAAATAAAGTCAATTAGATAATGATTTCAGATTAATTCGTGACACTAAATCAATGTAAGACCATGTACAATCACCAAACTGAATCTATGATATTGCCTGACATCATTTGCATAGATGGTACACAAGTAGTGAAATAGAAACAAAAACAGAAGGATTTGAACCTGAGCCGACATGATTTCTAGTCATGCATGATAACCACTCCAGCTCATCCATTTCATATTGAAATGCTCCAATTATAGCTCAACGCTAATAGTAATCCTACACTGATAATTGGTGACCACCACATTGATTGTCAGTTATCTAAATAATGATTTTACAACAAAGCATGACCCGATTTTTTAATTGCAAACTGCTAGAAATAAATCAAGACAGTTAAGCATAATAGGGAACAAACGAAGCGTATGAGAATCGAGATACTTCTTATCACTTAGTGCAGTTCCATTGTAATCATTCAAACATACGTCAATTAAAACTTGACATAAGCAGCAAAGGGAATTTTTAAGCATATACGATTCAACTGACACGAATTTCTTTCTGGTTTTAACTTTTAGCAAAAAAAACCTTTACAGGTAAAGAATTTGGTACAAACATCCATAAGCATTCGTATTTTAAAAACGAAGTTTTTGGGCAGTAACATGCATAACAATAGTACATTAAGCTGCGACCTGAACGGCAGGATTTGAACCTGCGCGGGCAAAGCCCACATGATTTATAGTCATGTCCGATAACCACTCCGGCACGTCCACTTACTAGAGAGGTGGCAGGTAATAAGTTAAGAGTGCATACTAAATAACATGTGGACTGCAAACTATTTCTTCAAGGAACGCTGCAGATACAGAATTCTAAGCAAATTAATTCCCAAACCTAACAAAAAAGTAAGGTAGGTCACTAGTTTATCTACCCAGATCGTTAAAAAAGAGTATCAAATGCGTTGCAAAAAAAAATTTATTTATCATCTAGAAGAACTGATAGTGATTCAAGGAACAATATCAAAAAGTTGAATTAACCGGAACGGCAGGATTCAAAGCTGCGTAGGTAAAACCTACGTGATTTCAAGTCAAGCCACTCCGGCATGTCCATCCCATATTGAACTATACACATCATTCATGCAGTAGCTGAAGAGATCTTTTATTATACTTATCAACTTCCCAGCGGATAACCTACAAGTTTACACACATGTAACAATAGATCGCAAGAAAAATAGCAGGATGATGGCGTAATGCAAAGTAAAGAAAAAGGGAAAGGAACATCAGCAACTTATTACCATAGGCCTTCTAGTCACACAAAAATAGTTACTGGGCCTTCAGTCATCCTGAAAATCAGCCGGATTCAAACCTGTGTGGGCATTTTGCCTCATAATTTCAAGTAAGAATAGATAACCATCGAAGAAATGGAAGGGATTTATACAATATCAGTGCACAAGAAAAAGTTGAGTCAAAACGTCAACACCAGGATTTAAACACCACAGCATCGAACAGTTGATTAGTATTTGATCCTATATACCTATAATATAAGACAAAGCTAAGAAATAAAGACCTCAACAAAGAAATTGGAAAAAGTAATGCCTTTAACCACAATAATGAGGCAATTGAAAATGCAAATACCAGCCAGCCCTAACACATTGATAAGCTTAACTGTGAAACAATTTCAATATATCAACATAAATTTGTATTTGAAGCATCAAAAAGCTACAGAACATCATATCATAAAAGATAAAAAGTTGATAGCTAAAAGAATGTTTACTTAGGGACAGAGATAAACGAGACAACCTCAAGCACCAACATTATTCTAGTAAATTCAGAGTCGGAGCATCAAAACTTCTGCCAACAAATTAAAAATTGAACTGAATCAAATGGAAAAAATCCATAAAACCGACTCATCACTAATAGTAATCCACACTAATAATCAACGTGCTCAATCGGTGACCACAAAGCATAGAAAACAAATGTATGAGAATTGAGATACTTCTTATCACTTAGTACAGTTCCATATTGATCATTCAGACAAATGCCAATTAAAACATGATCGAAAGGCAAGTTTTAAGAAAATATGATAAAAGTGACACAAATGTCTTTCTGTTTTAACTTTTAACAAAGAAATATTGTACAAACATACATAAACATTCTTGTTTCAAAAATGATATTTTTGAGCAGCAACAGTTAATTAGTACTTCATCCTATATACCTAAAATATTAGAAAAAGCTAAGAAATAAGGACCTCAACAAAGAGATTGGAACAAGTACCGCCTTTAACCAAAATAATGAGGCAATTGAAAATGCAAATACCTGTCGGCCTTAACACTCTGATAAGCATGACTGTGAAACAATTTCAATCAAAACGATAAAAAGACAGTAGCAAAATAAATGTTTACTTAGGGACAGAGAAAAACAAGACAACCTCAAGCACCAACATTACTCTACTAAATTCAGAGTCGGAGCATCAAAAACTTTTGTCAACAAATTAAAAACTGACTCATCACTGACACATAAATCGACATTTGAGAAGAATCATTGTCTACCGGAAAATATGGAACATAAAACAAGATACAAACAACAAAATCAACTAATATACTAACTCAGAATCAAATAAAATTTCAAAAACCCATTTCGATCAAAAGTCCACATTTCACATTGACTAAATACTTCTAAACAATTTACAAGACACTATTTTGGTTGGTAAAAAGTATAACACAGAATTATCCATAAAAGGGACAGAACAGAATAGCGAATTAACATCGATCAATAATGTTACACAAAACCTAGAAAACCCAAAAAAATCATAAGTTCTATGATTTAAAAAACAAATTAGAATTCCAAACTAAAACGAAAACTGAAGATAACCTTTTCAAAAAAGGTCGGTCAAACTAAAACCAGAATGAATAATTATGTTTCGGAATGCAAAGTGCATGGCAACAACTGAAGGAATAATCCGAAAGAACAGAAAATCGAAGAAATAAATCTACAGGGAGATTCGGCTGTTGAGTTTGCTCTAGGTAACCAGTACGAGAACAAATTTCAGAAATTACCTTACCAATGATAGGAAAATCCAAGCATAAACAACCCTAAATAACACCGATGATTGAAAAACCCAAGAATAAAAAACCCTAAATTTGTGAAAAGGAAAATTCAGTAAAGACAGAGTCGCCGCACCAAAAACTTCACTCAACAAATTAAAATATGAACTGGATCAAACGGACAAAAACCCATAAAACAGACACGTCACTGACATAAAAAGCAATTACCATCCATAAATGTACCACCAGGCAACAAAAAAATCCCTTTCAATTGACATATGAGAAGAATCATTGTCTACCGTGCAACAAGATATAAACAACAAAATCAACTAACTTACTCGGAATCAAATAAAATTTCAAAAACCTAATTCAATTAATAGTTCACATTTCACATTAGATACTTCTAACAACATAGAAGACAATTTGTTTTGGTCGCAAGTATAACACTGAATAATCCATAAAAGGGAAAGAACAGAATAGAAATTAGGGTTAGCGAATCAACATCCATCAAACATGTCACACAAAACCTCGAAAACCCAATAAATCAAAACTATGAACAATTTAGAATTCCAAACTAAAACGCACACTGAAGAGAACCTTTTTAAAATCGTCAGAAAAATTAAAACCAGAAATGAATAATTGGTTCTGAAAATCGGCGAAACAAATCTAGGGGGAGATTCGGCTGTTGAGTTCGCTCAAGGAAACCAGTATAAGATAGCAAAATTCAGAAATTACCTTACTGAGGATAGGAAAATCCAAACACAAAAAACCCTAAATCGTACCGATGACAGGAAAATCGAACATATGAACCCTAAATCTGAGTAAGGAAAAAATCAGTAATTGATAAAGGAGAATAAGAAGACCCAAAATAGAAGCGCACAGGCACAGAGAAACAATGAAGATGATAGGGGAGGCCGAGAGGGAGGAGTATTTGGTACAATCTCAACTTTGCTAAAACAAGGAGCTTCTCACAGCATAATTTCCGCTCTTGTCAAATACATATTTCGACAATTTCTTTCACAATTTCCAATGTGTTATTGTCCAACAATGTATATTTTTCAAGAGGTTACCCAAGACTATGCCAAAACAATTAAAACAATTAAAACTTAAGCTTGCATATATCGACTATAATTTGAGTTATCCAAATATGTAATAGTTTAAATGTGTTTGTTCATTGAGCTCAACTCCTGAAATGACTCGCTAAACTACGAATGTTTGATAATATATACGAACTTGCAATCAAAGGACATTTGAAAACAATCTCTTCATTTTAACAAGGCTATATTAAGTTGCGTACAGTAAATCCCTTAAGCCTCGCCTAAAAGGAAGGTGTGTTAAAAAGCCACTCGATGACATCAGGATGAAATGTTGATAAAGTAAGAAGAGCGAAGGTGTATTAAAAAAGCCACTCGATGACATTAGGTTGCAATGTTGATAAAGTAAGAAGAGCTTAAAACCAATAAAAGTCGACTTTACCGGGACTGCCATTTAATTAGATGTACTTTTTCACAGAATTGTCTAGCCTGTGTTCAACTCTAGTTTCAACACAAGAATAGTACACAAAAATGATATTGTGAGAATTCAGACAGAAAATCAGTGGGCAGAGCCCATATGATTTTTAGTCATGCCCGATAACCACTCCGGCTCAATGACATTCATAAAAAAAGGTAAGGATCTAGGGCTAGTTTCTACAGGAGTGAACAATCCTCAACCACCAGACTGCATTCAGAATTCTCACAAAGTTCCGATTCAGAAGTTTTACAATGATTATCATGAAAACTTAAGAGACAAAATAAGATAAGATAAACGGAGAAGTGTATCAAGATACCTGGAAACAAAAATGGCTTCTAAACTGCTCCTAAGAGGGCACCAAATCACATATAAGTGACAACAACCCAATCATGACTCTTGTTTCAATTTATACCATCCTGAAATGCAAATCAACCACAGAGCTCTCATAATTTCTAATCATGACTCTTGGCCTTTTTTTTTTTTCCGCATTTATCCAAGTTCAAGACAGCAGTTTATGTTAGAAAAAAATATATATATCTGCACATTTTCACAAGTCAAAAATGATGATACCTAAATATTTTTTTGTCTTAATCATAAGGCAAAAACAAGTTCGTGTCGCGTGCCGTATTGTAAAGGTTGTATTTTTAAAAATAGTAAACCGATATCTTCCGCGTTATAATGGTGTAAAAACAATGCGTTTTAGGCCGTTTCAAAGGATGTCACATGCTTTATGCCAATATTTGCCATTATGTTAAAACCGCATTATTCTCACTACCACATCACCAAATTGTTACTACAATCGCAAACGTTACTGCAATTTTGCACAATGGTCTGAATGTGACTACTACTCCAACTGGTGACACTAATGCTATGTAAGACCATGTACTATAATTTATAAAGCAACATTCTGCATAGATGGTAAAAAGTCACTTAGTGATTTCATAAAGCAACAAATGAAACTCGTAAAAAGAGTCACTAAGATAGTGATTTCAAAATTATTCAAAATTGGTGATACTAATTCTATGCAAGATAACGTATAAAATGATAGCTGACATAAACGGTACAAGCAAGTGATTAATATAGAAACGTGAACATAAGGCATCAAACCAGTACAATGCAAGGACTCAACTAGGCCAGCCCAATAAACCGCCGGTCCTATTCACATATACAAGGAAGAGAGCAGCTAAGAATTAATTAATTAATATTTTGGCTGTATTATGATGTCATTAATTTGTTAGTGATGTCAGCAGGTTGTTATTCTTGTTCTGTTTAAATACCTGATGCATGCATTGTATTGGGCATCAAAAAAATTGTTATTGAGCTTGCTCACCTGGAAGAGAGCCTCCTCTCAAAGTGGGGTACACTATCTTTGTTATTTCATACTTACACAAATATATAATCAAGCAACCTAACAGCTTTTCTTTTGGAATTTTAATTTCAGTAAATATATTACTTGATTCTTTACAAACCAGAGCATCGTTCGATCAGTGAAAATATGTAATTATATATTTTATATTGACAATATTACAGAAAATTTTGGAAGATAAGGTTTCTGTATTTCAGGCATTCATGTGGGCGGGAAACTAATGAAGGACAGATTGACATATGTCAGTCTGTTTCTTCATTAGTATAATTAATGATAATATAAATATATTCTAAACTTAATTTCTTCTCTCTGTTCTTTTCTTTTAATGGATTATAATACCCAAACCCTTATTTTGCAAAATAGAAAACCATTGTTTAAGACCCGAACAACAACCGCATTTGCTTTCTTCCTGAAATTGAATTTGTTCAAGACAATACTTCCTTCTTCCCATGCCTTCGACCGAATGCGGCCATGGAAACAAGTCTTTGAACCCTTCGAATCCAATAATCCGAAACACAACAGCATTAATGGTTGCCTCTTCAATGTTCACCTTCTTCCTCTGATTTCTTCTTCTTCGAATTCTTTTTTTTCTCTGATTCTTTCTCTGATTTCTTTCTTTGATTCCTTCCTCTAATTCTTTCGCATTCTCCCTCTGAATCCTTGATTCTGATTTTTCGCAAGAACGAACAGCCTATTCCCCATTGTTGGTCTTAAGTTTTGATCCTTTCTTGAGTATTCGAAGGAACAAACAAACATGGCTCTTCTTTAGTATGTCTGATATCTTGAACAAACAAACCCTCATCGTTCCCTTGAACCCGCCGAGGAAGGGGCAGCAGCCACAACCTTCGATTCCTTGTCCTTTTCCGGGAACAAATACATCACAGCCACCTTGTTATCTTCTCCTCTGGGTTTTGGTTCTACAGCCCTCACTCTCCTCTTCAAATTTTGTTGCTCGTGACCCAAATTATTCCGAGTTAAGGTGAAGCAGCAAGGCTCATGGTTTCCTATTCATTTCATTGCTTTGGCCGCCGGTTCTTTTGGGTTGTTGGAGGTACAATCCTTAACACAGAATCTTTCTTTTATGATATTCTTAATCTTTTATTTGATCTATATCTCCCTTATTCCATGATTTGTTATTTCAATTAAAAATCTCACCACCTTTGAGCATCATTTTTATAGCTATCAATTGTCATTACCTGGATCGTTGGTCATTCATCACCATATTTTAATCATCTCTATCATCATCGATTATCACTAACATTTGAATTCATCATCGCCATCAAAAATCTGATTCTTGAGTAAATTGATGCATCTGCTAAGTGCAATATAGTTAAAACCTATATATTCCACATTCCAAATTCAAAACAAAATGGTAATTTGAATGTTGTTGAGCCCTTCGTTGCATCATCATCTTTGAAACTTTTATCCATCATCATCCTCAACTTTCACTTGAATAATTACATTTGAATAATTATATGTGGGGTTAGTTTAGATTAGAGGTTGGACTTTGGTGAGAAGATGCCTTTGGGTTTCACCTTAGTTTGTTAATTTGTAATTCATTTTATGAAATCAGGAAGCATCATCTGTTGATGGCAAACTTTATCAACCTAGTGACGTTCACGATTGGTAATCGAGTACGTATGTCGAGGTGAGTAGTAGCAGTCCTTTAAAGGGTCTGATCAGACTACATTCTTGAAATAAACTTTTTACTAAAGCTCTTTTGAGATTGGAAATTGTTGAGACAAATGTTGTTGTGCATGTTTATGCTGATATTATGATATGGTCAATGGATCGGGCTTGCGAGCTGGTCATTGGCGGAGTTGAGGAACGTTGTTCCCTGCTCCTTGTTTTTGAAGCGAATTGTCATTGAGATATTGACTAGCTTCACCCGAGAGCGACATAGCCGTAGAGCTATGGGGCACCTCTCAAACTAAACTCCCTGTACGCACATAGATTTAGGAAACTGATGTTTCTTTTAAACCCTTATTTGGAAACTATTGTGTTTGTTGTTTTGGATTGTTACTTCTCATTCAGTTTAATCTGACCCCCTGTTGTTTCCATCTTTTAGCTTGTCTACAGATCGGGACCAGTCGGGAATAATGGATTAGCAGAGATGAATAGAGATTCCAAGGATGTAAATTGAGCTGAGCACTTAGGAATTATAGATTTGTACTAGGAATTTTGGATAAATGTATATTTGTTTTGGCTGTGCTGGTTATATCGGACTTGTAGAGAATTGTATGATTATCTTGTGTATTAGTTAGATGTTGTTTTTGGGATTTAGCTGAGTTAGTCACGTTGAAGAGCTTGTGACCCCTTTGCTTAAGTTTTGGAAGTGTGATTTCAGTTTCTTGGGAAACAAACCCAGTGATGACCCTGGTTACCAAGTCAACGGTAAGTCGGGTTGTTACAGTTACCGCGTGGATTTTCGAAAAGTTTTGATTGGTTTCCACGTGAAAAACCCAAAATCTCAGGGGTACCATGTGAAATTTCTCAATCTGTTTTCAACAACTCCACTGATACGGTCATTAAATAATACTAAACAAAAGATAATTACATGGAATAATACTATAATTAGAAAAGGAGCATTAGGAACATATCACTATTGACAATCTGTCTCCACAACAGTTACTATAGAACCTTCAGTCGTTTTGAAATATACATCACTTTCCCCGTGGTGAATCTTGATTTCTAGCAAGAAAACTAGAAGAATAGACAAAATAGCAATGCAAATCAGTGGCATAGACCTATCGAGTTTCACGTTGATGATAAGGTCTTTCTTCGTGTTTCACCAACTATAGCAGTAGTAAGATTCTGGAAGAATTAGTAAATTTATTCTGAGGTTCGTGGTACCCTAGGAGGTTTTTGAGCGCATTGGTGAAGTAGATTATCGACTTTAATAATGATGAACTTTGATAATTTTGTGACATAATATGAGAGTTCGTGAAGATAAAGTACAACATGTCATTATTGTTAGTAAAGCCTAGGAATAAACATAAGAAGATTATTAAGGCTTATAGTTTGAGTTGTTGAAAAGTGTTCAGACTTCGTCATGATTACAATTGACTTGTAGGAGGGAAGGGTAAGTATTACAAAAGTTTGAAATCCAAGTTCTTTCAATAGACAAAAGAGCTTTGCAAATCGGTGGCAGAGTTATCGAGTTTCATGTTGATGATAAAGTGTTCCTTCGTGTTTCACAAACTAGAGCAGTAAAGAGATTCTAGAAGAAGGGTAAATTCTTCTTAGGTTCGTGGGACCCTTAATGATTCTTGAGCGCATTGGTGAAGTAGCTTATCGACTTTGATGATAATGAACTTTGAAAATTTTGTGACATAATATGAGATTTCGTGAAGGTAAAGTACATCATGTCATTAATATTAGTAAAGCCTAGGAATGATTACAGTTGACTTGTAGGAGAGAATAGTAAGTATTATAAAAGTTTGAGATTCGAGATTCGAGTTCTTTGAATTGACAAATGAGCTAAGTAGATTTTCAACTTTGATAATGACGAACCTCGATAATTTCGTGACATAATATGAGAGTTCGTGAAAATAAAGTACATCAGGTAGCACATTGGTGAAGTAGATTATCAACTTTAATAATGATGAACATCGATAATTTCGTGTAATAATATGAGAGTTCGTGAAGATAAAGTACAACATGTCACTAGTGTAAGTAAAGCCTAGGAATGAACATAAGAAAATTATTAAGGCTTATACTTTGACTTACTGAATTGTATTTTTAGAATTCGTGATGATTACAGGGAACTTATGGGAGGGAATAGTAAGTATTATAAAAGTTTGAGATTCGAGTTCTTTGAATAGTCAAAAGAGCTATGCCTATGCAAATCAGTGGCATAGACTTATCAAGTTTCAAGTTGATGATAAGGTGTTCATTCGCGTTTCACCAAGTAGAGCAGTAATGAGATTCTAGAAGCGTAAATTAGTTTGAGGTTCGTGGGACCCTACGAGATTTTTGAGCGCATTGGTGAAGTAGATTATCGACATTGATAATGATGCACTTTGACAATTTTGTGACAGAATATGAGAGTTCGTGAGGATAAAGTACATCATATCACTGTTTACTAAAGCCTAAGAATGCACATAAGAAGATTATGAAGACTTATAGTTTAAGTTGCTGAA
The DNA here is from genome assembly GCF_026212465.1 of Amaranthus tricolor. Taxonomy (NCBI): domain Eukaryota; kingdom Viridiplantae; phylum Streptophyta; class Magnoliopsida; order Caryophyllales; family Amaranthaceae; genus Amaranthus; species Amaranthus tricolor. Next base: position 44,070,769 of record NC_080047.1, read on the forward strand.
AAGTCTTCCGACTGCGTGATGATTACAATTGACTTGTAGGAGGGAATCGTAAGTATTATAAATGTTTGAGATTCGAGTTCTTGGAATAGAAAAAACAGCTACGCAAATCAGTGGCATAGAGCTATCGAGTTTCAAGTTGATGATAAGGTGTTCCTTCGTGTTTAACCAACAAGAGCAATAATGAGATTCTGGAAGGGTAAATTAGTCTTAGATTCGTGTTGCCCTACGAGATGCTTGAGCGCATTGGTTCAGTAGCATATCGACTTTAATACTGATAAATTTTGATAATTTTGTGACATAATATGAGAGTTCGTGAAGGTAAAGTACATCATGTCATTAATCTAGGTAAAGCCTAGGAATGAACAAAAGAAGATTATTAAGGCTTATAGTTTGAGTTGCTGAAAAGTGTTCAGAATTCGTGATGATTACAGTTGACTTGTAGGAGGGAATATTCAGTATTATAAAAGTTTGACATTCGAGTTCTTTGTTTAGACAAATGAGCTATGCAAATCGGTGGCATAGAGTTAATCGAGTTTCAAGTTGATGATAAGGTGTTCCTTCGTGTTTCACAAACTAGAGCAGTAATAAGATTCTAGAACAAGGGTAAATTAGTCTTAGGTTCGTGGGACCCTAGATGATTCTTGAGTGCATTGGTGAAGTAGCTTATCAACCTTGATGATGATGAACTTTGATAATTTTGTGACATAATATGAGACTTAGTGAAGAAAAAGTACATCAAGTTGATGTTTAGTAAAGCTTAGGACTGCACATAGGTGAAGTAGCTTGTCGCCTTTGATAATAATGAACTTTGATAATTTTGTCACATAATATGAGAGTTCGTGAAGATAATGTATACATGTCATGAGTGTTTGTAAAGCCTAGGAATGAACAGAGGAATATTATAAAGGCTTATAGTTTGACTTGCTGAATAGTATTTAAACTTCGTGATGATTACAGTTGACTTCTATGAGGGATTAGTAAGTACTATAAAAGTTTGAGATTCGAGTTCTTCGAACACAAAAGTGCTATGCAAATTGGTGGCATAGAACTATCGAGTTTCAAGTTGATGATAAGGTGTTCCTTCATGTTTCACAAATTAGAGTAGTAAAAAAATTTTGGAAGAAGGGTAAATTTGATAGTTTTGGAACCCTACGAGATTCTTGAGCACATTGGTGAAGTAGTTTATCGACTTTGATAATGATTAACTTTGATAGTTTTGTGACATAATCGGAGTGTTTGTGAAGATAAAGTACATCATGTCATTAGTTTTACCATAGCCTAAGAATGAACATAAGATGATTATTAAGGCTTATAGTTTTAGTTGCTGAAAAGTGTTCAGACTTCGTGATACAGTTGACTTGTAGGAGGGAATAGCAAGTATTACAAAAGTTTGAGATTTGAGTTCTTTGAATAGACAAAAGAGCTATGCAAACCAGTGGCATAAAGCTATCGAGTTTCAAGTTGATGATAAGGTGTTCTATCGTGTTTCACCAACTAGAACAGAAATAAGATTCTAGAAGAAGTATCAATTAGTCTTAGGTTGGTGGGACACTAGGAGATTCTTGAGCGCATTGGTGAAGTAGCATATCGACTTTGATACTGATGAATTTTGATATTTTTGTGACATGATATGAGAGTTCGTGAAGGTAAAGTACATCATGTCATTGGTGTTAGTAAAGCCTAGAAATGAACATAAAAAGATTATTAAGACTATTAGTTTAAGTTGCTGAAAAGTGTTCAGACTTCGTCATGATTACAGTTGACTTGTAGGAGGGACTGGTAAGTATTACAAAAGTTTGAGATTCGACTTCTTTGAATAGACAAAAGAGCTATGCATATCAGTGGCATAGACCTATCGACTTTTAAGTTGATGATAAGTTGTTCCTTCGTGTTTCATCAATTACAGTAGTATTGAGATTCTGGAAGAAGGGTAAATTAGTCCAAGGTTCGTGGGACCCTAGGAGATTCTTGAGCACATTGGTGAAGTAGCTTATCGCCTTTGTAAATGATGATCTTTGATAATTTTGTCACATAAAATGAGAGTTCGAGAAGATTATGTATATCATGTCATGAGTGTTTGTAAAGCCTAGGAATGAACATAGGAATATTATAAAGGCTTATAGTTTGAGTTGCTAAATAGTATTCAGACTTCGTGATGATTATAGTCGACTTGTAGGAGGGATTAGTAAGTATTATAGAAGTTTGAGAGTCAAGTTCTTTGAACATAAAAGTGCTATGCAAATCAGTGGCATAGACCTATCGAGTTTTAAGTTGATGATAAGGTGTCCCTTCGTGTTACACCAACTAGAGCAGTAATGAGATTGTGGAAGAAGGTAAATTAGCTTGAGGTTCATGAGACCCTTGGAGATTCTTGAGAGCATTGGTGAAGTAGATTATCGACATTGATAATGATGAACTTTGAAAATTTTGTGACATAATATGGGAGTTCGTGAAGATAAAGTATATCATGTCATTGTTTAGTTAGGGCTAGGAATGCACATAAGAATATTATGATGGCTTATAGTTTGAGTTGCTGAAAAGTGTTCAGACTTCGTGATGATTACAATTGACTTGTACGAGGGAATCGTAAGTGTTATATATGTTTGAGATTTGAGTTCTATGGATAGAAAAAACAGCTACGCAAATCAGTGGCATAGACCTATCAAGTTTCAAGATGATGATAAGGTGTTCCTTCGTGTTTCACCAACAAGAGCAATAATGAGATTACAGAAGAAGGGTAAATTAGTGTTAGGTTCATGGTGCCCTACGAAATTCTTGAGCGCATTGGTGCAGTAGCATATCGACTTTGATACTGATAAATTTTGATAATTTTGTGACTAATATGAGAGTTCGTAAAGGTAAAGTACATCATCTCATTATTGTAGGTAAATCCTAAGAATGAACAAAAGATTATAAAGGCTTATAGTTTGAATTGCTGAAAAGTATTCAGACTATGATATGATGATAATTAACTTGTAGGAGGGTATAGTAAGAATTGTAAAAGTTTGAGATTCGAGTTCTTTGAATAGACAAAAGAGCTACGCAAACCCGTGGCATAAAGCTATCGAATTTCAAGTTGATGATAAGGTGTTCCTTCATGTTTCACCAATTAGAGCAGTAATAAACTCTAGAAGAAGGGTAAATAAGTCTAAGTTTTGTGGGACCCTAGAAGATTTTTGAAGGCATTAGTAAAGTAGATTATCAACTTTGATAATGATGAACTTTGATATTTTTGTGACAAAATATGAGAGTTCGTGAAGATAAAGTACATCACGTCACTGTTTAGTAAAGGCTAGGAGTGCACATAAGAAGATTATTAAGCCTTATAGTTTGAGTTGCTGAAAAGTGTTCAGACTTCGTCATTATTACAGTTGACTTGTAGGAGGGAATAGTAAGTATTAAAAAAGTTTGAGATTCGAGTTCTTTGAACAGACAAAAGAGCTATGCAAATTGGTGGCATAGAGCTATCGAGTTTGAAGTTGATGATAAGGTGTTCTTTCGTGTTTCACCAACTAGAGCAATAATGAGATTCTGGAAGAAAGCTAAATTAGTTTTAGGTTCGTCGGACCCTAGGAGATTTTTGAGCGCATTGGTGAAGTTGCATATCGACTTTAATACTGATGATTTTTGAAAATTTTGAGACATAATGTGAGATTTTGTGAAGGTAAAGTACATCATGTCATTAATGTTAGTAAAGCTTAGGAATGAACATAAGAAGATTATTAAGGCTTATAGTTTTAGTTGCTGAAAAGTGTTCAGAATTCGTGAGGATTACCGTTGACTTGTAGGAGGGAATTGTAAGTATGATAAAAGTTTGAGATTCGAGTTCTTTGAATAGAAAAAAAAATGATGCAAATCAGTGACATAGACATATCAAGTTTCATGTTGATGATAAGGTGTTCCTTGGTGTTTCACCAACTAGCGCAGTAATAAGATTCTGGAAAAAGGGTAAATGAGTCTGACGTTCGTGGGACCCTACGAGATTTTTGAGCGCATTGGTAAAGTAAGATTATCGACTTTGATAATGATGAACTTGGATAATTTTGTCACATAATATGAGAGTTTGTGAAGATAATATACATCATGTCATGAGTGTTTGTAAAGCCTAGGAATGAACATAGAAATATTATAAAGACTTATAGTTTGAGTTGCTGAATAGCATTCAGACGTCGTGATGATTATAGTTGACTGGTAAGAGGGATTAGTAAGTATTATAAAAGTTTAGATTCGAGTTCTATGAAGACAAAAGTGCTACGCAAATCAGTGGCATAGACCTATCGAGTTTTAAGTTGATGATAAGGTGTTTCTTTGTGTTTCACCAACTAGAGTACTAATGAGATTCTAGAAGGTAAAATAGACCGAGGTTCATGGAAACTTACGCGACTCTTGAGTGCATTGGTGAAGTAGCTTATCGCCTTTGATAATGATAAACTTTGATAGTTTTGTGAAATAATATGAGAGTTCGTGAAGATAAAGTATATCTTGTCATTAGTGTTAGTCAACCCTAGGAATGAACATAAGAAGATTATTAAGGCTTATAGTTTGAGTTGCTGAAAAGTGTTCAGAATTCGTGATCATTACAGTTGACTTGTAGGAGGGTATAATAAGTATTATAAAAGTTTGAGATTCGAGTTATTTGAATACACAACAGAGCTATGCAAATCAGTGACATAGACATATCAAGTTTCAAGTTGATGATGTGACATAATATGAGAGTTCGTGAAGATAAAGTACATCATGTCATTAGTGTTAATAAAGCCTAGAAGTGAATATAAAAAGATTATTAAGGCTTATAGTTCGAGTTGCTGAAAAGTGTTCAGAGTTCGTGATGATTACAGTTGACTTGTAGGAGGGAATCGTAAGTATTATAAAAGTTTGATATTCGAGTTCTTTAAATAGACAAAAGAGCAATGCATATTAGTGACCCAGACATATCGCGTTTCAAGTTGAGGATAAGGTGTTCCTTCGTGTTTCACCAACTAGAGTAGTCATGAGACTCTGGAAGAAGGATAAATTAGTCCGAGGTTCGTGGGACCCTATGAGATTCTTGAGCGCATTGGTGAAGTAGCATATCGACTTTGATACTGATGAATTTTGATATTTTCGTGACATGATATGAGAGTTCGTGAAGGTAAAGTACATCATGTCATTAGTGTTAGTAAAGCCTAGAAATGAACGTAAAAAGATTATTAAGGCTTATAGTTTGAGTTTCTGAAAAGTGTTCAGACTTCGTCATGATTACAGTTGACTTGTAGGAGGGAGTGGTAAGTATTACAAAAGTTTGAGATTCGACTTCTTTGAATAGACAAAAGAGCTATGCATATCAATGGCATAAACCTATCAACTTTTAAGTTGATGATAAGTTGTTCCTTCATGTTTCACCAACTAGAATAGTAATGAGATTCTGGAAGATGGGTAAATTAGTCCAAGGTTTGTGGGACCCTAGGAGATTCTTGAGCACATTGGTGAAGTAACTTATCGCTTTTTATAATGATGAACTTTGATAATGCATGTGACATAATAGTATTATAAAAGTTTGCGATTCAAGTTCTTTAAATAGAAAAAAGAGCTAAATGTTTGTCCATGAGGCAAAAAGGAGGCAAACTCAAGAAAAATTTGTTAAAGCAAATCTTGCCTCTAAATGGATATATTTGAATTATAGAAAGTATAAGTCGATAATTAAAAAGTAAAATACAATCAGCCATTAATTGCAACAATAACTTATTTTATTGATTCTTTTACTTGATTGATGCTTTATAAAACACTCTCATGGGACAATAGATAAGCACATGGATTACCATATAAAATCCAGATAAACAAAAATTGTTCGAAAAGCATATATATTTTTTTCCATAAATCCAGAAATTCAATTGTCAAAACTTTAGAAAAGATGGGAGCATTTAATGAACCCAAAACCAAAGCATAAATTATGATAAATCCAGATAAACACTCTCAATGTGCTATGCAAATACTATGCCAAATTAGCTATGCAGTTCGAGTTCTTGGAATAGAAAAAACAGCTATGCAAATCAGTGGCATAGAGCTATCGAGTTTCAAGTTGATGATAAGGTGTTCCTTCGTGTTTAACCAACAATGTAACAACCCGAGTTACCGTTGACTGGGTAAACAGGGTCATCACTGGGTTCGTTTCCTAAGAAACTGAAATCACACTTCCAAAACTCAAGCAAGGGGTCACAAGCTCTTCAACGTGACTAACTCAGCTAAATCCCAAAGCCAACATCTAACTAATACACGATAATCAAACAATTCTCTACAAGACCAATATAACCAGCACAACCAAAACAAATATACATTTATCCAAAAACCTAATACAAAATTACAAATTCCTACGTGCTCAGCTCAATATACATCCTTGGAACGCTATTCAACACCGTTAACCCATCGCTCCCGACCGGTTCTGATCTGTGATCAAACTAAAAGATGGAAACAACAGGGAATTAGATTAAACTGAATGAGAAGTAACAATCCAAAACAACAAAACACAGTAATTCATATCATAGGTTTAAAAGCAACATCAGTTCCCTAGATCTATGTGCGCACAGGGAGTCTAGTTGAGAGGCTCATCCATAGCTCTAAGGCTATGTCACTCTCGAGTGAAGCTAGTCAATATCTCAATGACAATTCGCTTCAAACAGGGAGCAGGGAACAATATTCCTCAACTCCGTCAATGACCAGCTCGCAAGCCCGATCCATTGACCATATCATAATATCAGCATAAACATTCACAACAACAATTGCCTCAACAATTTCCAATCTCAAAAGCGCTTTAATAAAAAGTTTATTTTCAAGAATATAGTCGGATCAGACCCTTTTAGGGACTGCTACTACTCACCAATGACGACGCTTCAAAGAGTCAAGTTCGATTCGCAACTATCAACTAGAAAGGTTCCTCGATGACGTCGCCTCCTGAAGCATAACAAACATAACATCACAATAAAGCGTTCGATACTACAAATTAACATGTAACTTATTACATCTCCTCCTAAGACCGCAGCTTAACCAAGAGTTATGCTGACATTCTAACCTTTAAAATCTTACAGTCGATTCAAGAATATTAATTACCCAATACTTTCTTATAAACAACCATGTTCCAGCAATTTCGTAAATTCAATGTCCATCCATCTCATACTTACATATCAAGATTCACAAGGATTTAAGGTTACACCAAGACCCTTAATCTATTAGAATATATTTGATTAAACACAAAGGTCATTGTTCTTCCTACAATTAACAAGTCTCAACAGAATCTAATACTTCATCCAAAAGTATTTAATTATCCAATTAATTTTCATATCTCTTGATCCCAAATTAGGAATCCCGTAATGGTTTTAGGACACCTCTTACTAAAACAGGCATAACTCACTCATACGGAAACCAAATGAGACGATTTAAGTGGCTACGCGACCATTATTCAGAGCTCTACTATTCTTACTAAGACACTAAAACCCAGAAACAATTAGAACGATCCCAAAATAGCCAAAACATAAGGTTCGTTATGAATTTCCAAGACAGCCTGCTAGTATTTCACTATTTTGAGAATAACTCTCTCATATAAGCTCATTTTGGAGCGATTCAAGTGCCCACGTGATCGCGACTCAAAGCTCTACAAATTTTATGAAGACACCAAAACCTAGAAACAATCACAACTGATTCGAAAATGACAAAAACAGAATACTCAGTTTTTGAGCTGAAATTTCAATATCCAAATACTAAATTGTATACTAGAAACCAAATAACCCAAATAACCAATTCTAATCAACACTAAAAACAACTCAATTACTAATTAAATCCATATAATCATCTTAAATTCAAGTTGATACCTAAATTTGAATCAAAGACCCAAATTGAATCCACAAATACCAAACTACTTTAAAACATTCAATTAATACTTAAATAGAATAGTTTGTGGATTACCTCAAACACCGTGTGCGATGGTGAAGGAAGGCTGCGTGGGGCTGGCGTCAGAGCAGCTTGTTGCTGTTTGGAGGGCACAAAGCAACAATTGTTGCTGCTAGGTGGGTGGATCACGGCTAGTTGCTGCCGCCTGCTACTTGTGGAGGACGGGGAGGTGTCGGTTGCTGCTTGTGGAGGAGGAGGCAGCTGCTGGTGGAGGAGAAAATGAGCAAGGGCTGTTGAGGAGGAAGAACAGCCGTGGGGAAGAAGGTGAGGAAGTGAGGCGTGGGTTTTCAATGTGAGGGAAGAGGTGTGTCGGTTACTCGGTTTAAATGAGATAAGAATGGATTTATTTTTAGCTTTGACCTGTTAAATTCTATCAAAGTCGTCTCGTCGTAAGACAATCTTATATAAGACATGCTGTAAGGGTATAATAAACGATTTATGAAATAAGTAATATTTGGTAATTGGTAGTATGAATAAGGATTGCATTTAGGAATTTATTTTTCAATACTTTATTTAAATTTAATTTTATAAAGATAAGATAGTAATCAATTAATAAAAATATAATCAAAATACACTTTTATCAAAATACTCTTTATACGAATTTTATACATTAAATAAAATATACCTCTTTCTTGAAAATGTTAACAAATCAAATATTTGAGTCAATATAATCAAAGTAATAATATTATTACTCGAATTAACTTACTTAATAATCCCAATCAGCTTAATAAACTTATAATTAAACTTTATCAAATGTAGTCTATTTCATTCTCCCCAACTTAAAATAATTTCGTCCCCGAAATTATACCTACACTTCTGATCATCCTTCATAACATATAACTCGAATTTTGTGAAATGAGAACCAAATAAACTTTAGTTACTCCCCAACTTTGATTCAAGACATACTATATCTATAAATTTTCAATCATATAAGACGAATTACATATTGGTAACACAACTAACCTCAATTGAATTACTCCAAACCTTTAAATTTGAAACTTCAACCTCGATTCACTTTACGTGAACGTTCACATGTACTTTAAATCAACCACCTTACTTCAAAATCTTTTATACCTTTAATTACATATTTGGTCATTTCAACCTTTTTATATCCTTAGTTTGAGATATTAAATCATCGACTTACTTGTTGTTTCCCAATTACAATTAAATTTTTAATTAAAAACTCTTATAACTCCCGAGATACTTTGAGACGAATACCTTAAGTCATTTATTGAATCTCATATTCATTAAAGATATCCACAATCATTTCTCTATCAACTTTTAATAACTCAAACTCGATCATTGTAAACTTACTTCAAATTATAACATTTATAACCCTAATCTTCATTTAACGCTTAAAACTTCAAATTCCATAACAAATTCATCCGAAATAACTTCAATAACCTTTAGACATTCAAATTCGTTTTTTTTTTTCTAAACCATTATTCTATTATATTCACGTTTTACCATTAATAGTTTCAGAAAATCCCAAATTTTTTTTTATTTAACCTTTAATAATCAAACATTTCCTCACTTACAAAGTCAAAATTCTCACAATTTAAGTATTCTTTAAACTTCCAATTGATCCTTTTTTTCTTAATTCACATTTTACCATCAATAAAACCTTTATAGAGTCCCAAAGTTATCATTCATTCATTAGAAACCGTTGAAAGCTTTCTCAATCATAATTTTACATTATCCTCAACACGTATAGGCCATTCAATCAAACTTACTACAACATAACTTTAAGTTACTATTAATTGCATTAACCTTTGTTTCCTTTCGAAACTTTCCTTTAATTAAAATTTCTCATCCAAGTATCATTAAAATGAACATGTCACAAATACTTTTTCTACATTCTTTATTTCTTTATAGATTTTCAATTTTAACACACAATTAACGCATAACTTTCAATATTCCCAAAATGTTTCTTTTAAACTCTTTGCATCAAATCATTCTTGCACAACATCATCGCAATTCTCGATAAGTTTGGCCCTCAACTCCTTTTGCTAGTTATCCGAGTATATATAATATCTTTTGGAAAACAATTTCAAGAATACTTGACTCGAGTATATATATATTTCAAGTTGAAATTTTGAGATCTTTTAAAAACAACTTTTTTTTTTAAAGAAAAGGAAAAGAGGAGAAGAAGTTAAATTAAGAATATTTTATGTCATGTGTATTTAGGATCATTCTCGCACTGATAATTCTCTTAAACTTACTCGTCTTAAAATATTAATTTTCCCAAATGTTACAAACAAGAGCAATAATGAGATGCTTGAGCGCATTGATTCAGTAGCATATCGACTTTAATACTAATAAATTTGATAATTTTGTGACATAATATGAGAGTTCGTGAAGGTAAAGTACATCATGTCATTAATCTAGGTAAAGCCTAGGAATGAACAAAAGAAGATTATTAAGGCTTACAGTTTGAGTTGCTGAAAAGTGTTCAGAATTCGTGATGATTACAGTTGACTTGTAGGAGGGAATATTAAGTATTATAAAAGTTTGACATTCGAGTTCTTTGTTTAGACAAATGAGCTATGCAAATCGGTGGCATAGAGTTAATCGAGTTTCAAGTTAATGATAAGGTGTATCAAATATTTCTGTGTTTTGTTAATATTTTAAAATTACGTTTTTAGGGATATTTTATTTATAGTATTTTAAGGGGAGTAATTTTAAGATGGGTGATTTTTGTTAGAGTGCATTACATATCTTGAGGCTTTAACCATTAGATTAAACTTTAGTTGTTTGAGTTAGTTTTTTGACATGATATCAAAAGCCAATGTTTGGCGCCACATCAAATGTTTTTGGGCCGCAATTATCAGCTTAAACTTATAGCTGAGTTGATTGATGTATATTCAAGAATGTAGATGGTAACCTATTGGGACTACATACAAGGGCGAGGATAGTGTTGTAGAGGTAGGATGACTTTTTCAATCAGATAAAATGATTGACCTTGATGAACGATAATAATAACAGAGTCTTAGTTCCAAAAGTTGGTAACGAACGGTCAATAAAAGTCTTTTGGATGAAAGTAAAATCTTTAAAACTCAAGTAGCTCAAGGGGAACAGGACCCCAATCTCAATAACATAACCCTTAAGGAGAATAAGGGGAATAATGGCATTGTTCAAGTCAATTCAACGTTGTTTTAAATTTATGATACTTTACTACTTGTGTCAATATGTCTCCTCGGAGAATTGAATCGTAACTCGATATGAGTAATTATCTTCTTTTTCATGTAAGGTCATGAATTGATTCTCACTTATTTCTCTCTTTTTCTCAGCCTACTTTGTAATTAAAAAAAACTACTCTTGTCAAATTTCAACTTATTGCCCATCTAATAAAAAATATTCACCATTTATATTGATTATTTTTAAACGATTTTCCCTTAATAAATTAGCGTTCCTATTAAAAGAATTAATTTTTTTCATTTCTATCTTTAGAAAATTTCAGGCGAACCCGGAATCTAAGAAATGATCAATGATTTGAATGGTACACTTTCCCTAATCATAGAAAAAGGGCAAGAGACCAAGGATTCATGAGGTAGATTACAATCTAAAGACTAGAATAATTTTATAGTATTTTTTTTTATCTTTTTCTATTTTATATGATCACTTTTTAAATACCAAAAGAATAGTACTATATAATAAATAATAAATAATAAATAATAAATAATAAATAATAAATAAAATTATTAATTTATTTGTAAGATTCCCATTTTGATCAAGTTCACATCTTCTTTTATCATGGATCATCATCTTCTTTAACCCTTTATTTCAATAGCTTTTGATCTATCAACTTTTAAGTACAATATATCCTTATCATAGGGACACGAATGCCTTAAAATTTGAATGATTAATAAGTTCACAAATTTTTATGCACGTAGCTTTCGAGAATATGTATTCATCAAGTTATATAAAAGCTCAAATCATACAAAAATAAAAATCAAAAGTTATACAAACCTTAAATATGCACAACTTTTGTACAACAATGCATATAAATTACATAGGTTTAAGCTTCACGTTTATCGATATGAAAAATTAAAAATATATTTTAATCAAATATTTCTGTGTTTTGTTAATATTTTAAAATTACATTTTTAGCGATATTTTATTTATAGTATTTTAAGGGGTGTAATTTTAAGATAAGTGATTTTTATTAGAGTGTATAACATATCTTAATAGCCGAGTTGATTGATGTATATTCGAGAATGTAGATGGTAACCTATTAGGACTACATACAAGGGCGAGGATAGTGTTGCAGAGGTAGGATGACTTTTCAATCAGATAAATTGATTGACCTCGATGAACAATAATAATATCAAAGTTTTAGTTTCGAAAGTTGGTAACGAACGGTTAATAAAATTTTTTTGGATGAAAATAAAATCTTTTAAACTCAAGTAGCTTAAGGGGAACAGGACCCCAATCTCAATAACATAACCCCTCAAGGAGAATAAGGGGAATAATGGCATTGTTCAAAGTCAATTCAACGTTGTTTTAAATTTAAATTGAATGGCTAGAAAAAACTAAAGGACCCTATACAAGGGCCACAATCTCATTCTCTCCCTTATCCCTAACAAAACTTGGCCTACATAGTTACATTACAATGTCTATGTCTCCGAGATGGAAGAACCCAAGAACCATATTATAAATAAATAAAAATTTCATATTAATATCCTTATATAATATATCCGACTTAAGATAATTATATCTTGTCTTAATATAAGAGCAAGTAATAATTTCAAGAAAAAAAATCCTAAGTTTGATTTAATCCTATCTCCAAACCTATCTTATAAGAAAAATATCTAACTTAAATTTTTAAGTAAAATAACTCTTTAATATAATATCATAAATCAGAAATTTAAACTATGAGTCTCAGGCTCATTCTGTCGTTTCTAGTCAAATATCTACCATTAGATATGTATAGAACATTTTAACCATATTTATAGTCCAAAAAGCTCTCGTATGAAACACATAAATATTATAATAATAAGAATAAAACATTTACATATAAATATAAATATACCCAATTTTCTATATAAATTCAAAATGATCAAAATCCATCATTTTCATTCACTTTCATTTTGATTCATGATAGAAAATTGCACGTCACTTATGGAATCATATAAAATAAATAAAGCTAATTAGCCACGTCACCGCTTCGGCAAATGATTTCACCTTGGTGCTCATCTTTTTGTAGTAAGCTTTTTATTTGGTTAACTTATCAATTGTCATCCTTTTTATGCTTTTAATTATTGATTTATTGTGGATGGATCAAAGAAAAATAAAAAGGTAAAGTTTACAAGAGTATTTTCTAGCTATGGACCCCACTTTCTTCTAGAAAGAAAGAAAAGTATTTCATTCATTTTTTTTTATCTTTTACATTATCTACTTTTATTTAATTTTGAGGTATTTCTAAAAAATTAGGTGAGAATCATATTTAGAATATTATTTTAGAAAAACAATATTTACCTTTCAATCAAAACAATTAAACTCCATTCTCAATATCATCTAGTTTTTGTATTTAACTTAATCTTATTGCTATCTTCAAGATACAATTATTTTATAACAGCAAATCTCTCGTGAGACGGCCGTATATGTGCGATCACTCACAAGTTCATCCATTATTTAAAAGTTGTCATTTTAAATCTTGAATTAGACATTTTGAACCTTAAAATAGGCATTTTAAGTCTTGAATTTGACAAACTTTAAATCATTGGAATAGGCATTCTAGTCTTAAAATGGATACTTTACGGTTGGAGTATGTATAGTAAAATATAAAATTAAGGGTTGAAGTAGGATTTTTAAGAGTTAGAATTGACATTTTGAGTGGTGGAATGAATGTTTTAAGATTGAAGTCAATAGCTAAAAAAATAAATTAGGCCTCTTGAAAATGAAACTTGAGGCTTGAAATAAGGGTTTTAAGAATTAGGTTTGGTTTTTTAAGTCTTAAAATGAATGTTTTAAGACTTAAATTCGACAAGTATAAAATTTTTTAAGTCGCACGCTTAAAGCGACCGCATACAAGTTCTGTGATTTTATAAAACAACTAACAAGGGATAAGTAAAAATTGAAAAAGAGCATATTATTATTTACCAACAAGTAAATACATTATTCAATTGTACAGCTTATAATATGATTCAAATTCCAAAACACATTTAAAATCTTAATATGTATAAATTTAGGATAAGATCCTTTTATATGTTACATGAAGTATTAACATTGTATGATTATTGAGTTAACTTATACTTTCTATTTTTAGAATTGCTATACTTTTTTTACATTAGCTAATTCATTATTTTGATATTTTATATCTTTAATTAATTTAACATAAATAATTATTAATAAAATAATTATGTATATATTTATTAAAATAAATCAAACAAATATGACATACGACTCTATTTTTTTCTTATGTATAAAAAACTAAATGTAAGATAATATTGTTTGAAGGATAGTGACTACTACGCAAGTGTTAGATTATTAAAAATCAAAGTTAGTATGTAACTTTTAGAAATACAACTACTTACATACAAGCCTTTAAGGATTTTTTTAAAAATTGATCAAATAAATTGATATTTCACTTGTAACAAAATTACATGTCGATTATTATTGCAATACTCTGGGTCGGTTATGAGGCTATTCTAGATAGCTGATTGTCTAGGCCCTATAAATAATAGATCTTAAATATTAAATGGTGTTATTCAAGCTCTTGGTTCAAAGTAACATTTTTTTTAAATGATATCTTTGTAAATTTTATAAATATGAAAAATCAAAGTTAGTATGTAACTTTTAGAAATACATCTACTTACATATAAACAATGAAGATTTTGTTAAAAATTGATCAAATTAAATTGATATTTTACTTGTAACAAGATTACATGTCGATTATTATTGCAATACTTAGGGCCGGCTATGAGGCTATTACGGGTAGCTAATTGTTAAGCCCCTATAAATAAGAGGTCACGAATATTAAATGAAGTTATTTAGGTCTGGTTTAAAGCAATATTTTTTGAAGTGATTTCTTTGTAAACTTTTTAAATATTTAAAGTAATTTTAGAATAAAATATTATAGCTCGTCTTGTATGAGACCGTCTCACCATGAGACGGGTCCATATAATAGCCTATTTTTTCGGTTAATTACTTTAAGATCATAAGTAATCGTTTTAAGGTTCTAAATAATAATTCTAAGATTATAAAAATTGATTATATTAAATTTATAAGTGATTACTTTTAACATTATAAGTGATCATTTTAAGACAAAAAATATATATTAGGTCAGCCCAATAGAAATGATCTCACCATGAGACCGTTTCATTTAAGAATTAGTGATAATATTATAATACATTTGTTTTAAATTATTTTTCTTGAAGTAAATTTTTTTTTATATATAATAAAGGGCCCATAAAAAGACATTAAAAAAATAAATAGAGCCTCACTGAAAATACTCTCACAATTTAATAAACAACACTATTTTATAATCCATAGAATTATAAATAACATTTTCTAGTAATCTACAACATTTTATATTCAATATTCAATTAGCATCTCAACAATAATAGTTGTGACCAACTAAAGGGAGGCAAGGGAGCACTAGCTAACCAACAATAAAAGAAGAAAATAGCAAAAAGATAAACAAATGAGCCCTTTATTGATGTAGACTTCTCTAAAGGCATCTTAGAAATTTTGGTTATTATCTAAAATGATGATGAATAAGACATTTTTTCATTGACAACAACTCATCAAGCTATGATATTCACTCCTTCAAGTTTTATTGGATTTAATTATTTTTTGACATAAGACATGCTAAATAATGAAAACTTCATCTTGTATTATTTGTAAATTTTAAAAAGTCTAACTATAGTTTGTCAAATTTAATCCGAGTTGTTGGAAGTGAATTGAAACTCTAAAAATATTTTCTTTATTATCCTACATTGCTCGTGAGAAGGTGAAAGGTTTTGCGTTATATTTCATCTTCCCATATATTGTTTGAGTTGGTTACTAGGAATACTTTTCTGGAGATATTTGAATAGGGGCTTAAATCGTAGGAGCACACACCTTTGTCGGTAGTCGAGCTGGGCTTAGGAATTAAATAGAATCGAGCTTATTTTTACAATGAGGTCTGGGTTAAATGCTACAACTACTTTTTCTTGTTACGGTATTTGTCATTGACATAATAGAACTCAACTTGGTAAAACGATAGTACTTTATGCATAATCAATAGTAGTTATTCCCTAAAATTCCGCCCTTCATTTTTACGTCAATTACAAATATTTATTGGTCTCTAATCCTATGAATATATAGAGGCTCTCCTGTTCTCTAAGTATGCATCTCTCAATGCACAAATATAAAAATTCTCTCTCCACTTCTCTGTATTTGTTTTTAGGGTTCGTGTGATATATCTCCAAGTGTCGGTACCAATGGTAGTTGGTACGTATTTTATAAACTACATGAGCAAATCACTTAGTGACAACAATCACTGTTATTAAATCGTATTTTGCTTTCAAATCAGCAGTCGCGTATCGTGATATATTGATTATTATTTCTTTTAACCATTACTCTTACTATACCTCTACTCTAACATAAATAATTAAAATAATTATATAAACTTTTTAAGACAAATTTAAAGGATAGGGATAATGTATGCCTAGACTAATTTCTAATAGAAGGCTATCATGCTCATTTCATGAGTCTTGTCTTGCTAACTTGATGACATTTTCAGTTGTTGCCTTACTTGACGGGATTTAATCTGTAATAATAAATACTCAGATGACCTACTAATTATCAATTTAAGAAAAAAGTAGCTAAATTGTTGGAGGCTTTAACGAAAAAACTACTTTTTTCTATAATTATTGTTTTGTATACTATTTTTTTTCTCTTTAATTATTGTTTTGTATACTATTTTTTTTTTCTCTTTAATTTTACTACTAAATATGATATGTTGGAGTAATATCATTTTTACTTTTTTAGTAGTAACTTGTATATTTTAAGGGACAATGTGAGTATGTAATTTACGTTTACTTTGAGGCATTATAAGATTTATCAAATATAAAAATACAACCTATACGAAATATTGAAAAATAACTCATATGTGATCTCACATCGAAGAATTAGATGGAGGTTGACTAACATATAAGCTCGATATACTATTCCTCCTATTAACAATTGGTTTTAGGATATACTTTCGTCGGGATTGTATTCAGTCAACTCTTCTCTTATAAGTTGTGTCAATTATGTGTATAAATCCAAATTTATCATTAACTAATTAAAATGGAATTTAAATAATCATTATTATATTATTTGTACTTGCTTGAATTCTACTAATTTTATAGAAGTATGATTGAAATTAATGTAAGAGGACGAAACTTTTAGTTTTCATGCGACACCCATAATCCAATTTTTATGACATCAATCCCCCAAAAAACAA
Source organism: Amaranthus tricolor (assembly GCF_026212465.1). NCBI lineage: Eukaryota > Viridiplantae > Streptophyta > Magnoliopsida > Caryophyllales > Amaranthaceae > Amaranthus > Amaranthus tricolor. The sequence continues at coordinate 44,088,122 of NC_080047.1, forward strand.
TCATGACTTCAATGTCTTTAATATCAAATTAACAATTTATTAAAAGGATTAATGAAGCATTTCCCCCACAACTAGCTATTTCAAGTATTTTTTATTGTAAGTTGATTAAGAAGCCGAAACGAAAAGTTAGAACCTAAGACCTTGAGTGAGGAAGATAATATTTACTACAATTGAAATAAGACTTAATTTTTTATTTAATCATGCTCTAATGATGAATAAATTTATTTATTTTCTTCAACTGAATTCCATTTTTATTCAACTTTTGTGAGTATTACTCATATAATTTGGTTAAATTTTATAATAAAAAGCCCAAATTTTTAATCACCCCTAATAGTTGCGTGGCCTCAATCTAATTCTTTCACAATAATCATGGGCTTAGTTGGAGTCCCCTCGAACAATCATAATTTAAGGATTTGATACCCAACAAGTCGAGGTCGGATCTAATTTTTTATACATAATTTAAGATCTTATTTGGCTAATATACCGAGTAATAAAGAAATTTGAATTTAATTCTTATAAAATATCAATAGTAACACATAAAAATTTAAAATTCAAAGGGAAAATATTTTCTACAACTAGTAGTATTTTAATCAACATATATAGTACCCCTTTAGTAATTGCAAATTATGAAGGGGATGCTTAACTGATTATCGAAGCTTTGAATTAATCGGAAAGGGATTAGAAGCTTTCATACACATGTGGGTTCCAAATCCTGCTCACATATATAATAGGAAACACAAAAATTAACTTATCAAAGGTATCTTTTCATATCATATAATATTATAAAAATGTTAGAAAATTTCAAGTGTCATCCTCTAAGAAGGCATGACAAATCATCATATACAATACTATAAAAATGTTGGAAAATTTCAAGTGTCATCCTCTAAAGAGGCATGACAAATGTAATTATTTCAGTAGATGATAGTTGATTACATAACAATATTTACCTAATTTAGAATTTGATTATTTTTAATATTAGACCTAAAATAGGTATAGTATGGAGTATAATTTATTATAGCAATTCTATATAAATGACCTAGAATTTGATACTATATTTAATTGAATGTAAAAGTGATGTTTTTAATAAATAACTTTAAAAAAATCAATATTTAATTTTTTCTTTAAAAAAGTCATGTATTCGATAAATTTAATCACGATAGTACAAACTTGCATTATTTATTAAAGTTATATTTTTATATATTTCATACTCATAAATTCGTGCATTGCACGAGTTTCTATACTAGTATTTATATATAATATTGATTTAATTTTAGATTTAAGTGATGTTATCAACTGACCTCAATGACATCACTACAAATTAGCCTCTGATAATTGTGGTCTGAAATTGATTAATTTGGCCTTGTACACAAAACTCACACAAGAGAAGAGTTGACTGCACACAGATCCAATGAGATTCGATCTTAATACCAATTGATAGTAGTAAGAGTCCTCGAGTTTATAAACCGATATATCTTTAACACTCCCTCATGTACTTAGAATGTCTTAACCAGTGGTTGAGACCAAAAATCAAACTCTGATGACATGTTAAAGAACCAATTCAACAAAAAATCAAAATTTTAATGGTTAAAACCAATACATGTTATATATTCTAATAGAAATAACTCTGTAACATTATTTTTTCAAATTCAATTATGAATATTTTAACCATCGATGACCCTTAGGGGTGTTTGGCATGTGACATTTGAAGAAAGAAATGAAACTTTGTCTCAAAAATAAGTTCAAGCCTTATTTGTTTAGAGAGAATTAAAATAGGAAATAGAACTAAAAAGGGAGAAAATCCTCAAGAAAAATATCTTAAGAGAGAGTAGGTATTTGAGTTGAAACTTTTATTTTATCTATTTTTTTCAAATTCCTACCATAACAAACATAATATGAGACTTTTTTATCTTCACCTTAAAAATCTCACCTTAAAGTCTCAAAAATCTGATTCCATTGCGTTAAAAAACCATAAAAAATATCGTTAAGCTTATAGAGACTCGTACAAGAATAGAGCAACAAAGAAGCAAACTCTTAGTTGTATGATTTCTACCGAGGAACGCGGTTACATGAGCCCCACAAGTTCACACCCCTCCCTCTTACTCCTCTCAATTCTCTCATTTAATTCATAAAAATAAAAATAAAAATAAAACACTCCTCAATCACCGTCCTATTTATTCCCCTCCTGCCTTATATAACAACATCATCTGCTACTTCTCTATTCCCTACTCTATCTATCCTTCCCTTCTTAGCTAATTTCTCTCTTATCCTCACAACTCACTATTGACTCGTTAAAATGCCCATCTTCTAAATATTCTATAAAATTTTCCAAAATAACTAATAATTATTATTTTTATTTTATACTATTTTCCAATAATACCCATATAAAAATTTAAGCTAATTTCAATGGAGAGTGTTCACAGCATCCCTTCTATTTCAGATAATTTGATTTCCGGTACCGAAACATGGGCGTTTCGTTCATCATTTGATAACTCTTGGATTACTGAAGCATTTGCTCGTGATTCTGAAATTCTTACTAAAGCACTACAAGAAGTTTCGTATTCTCATCTTTTAAACCCTGAAACGCCGTCGTCTCATAACCAAACGCAGAGTTTATCCAGTTCTGGTGGTGCTTGTGCTTCTGAGTCTGAAACCGTTTCGAAACAAACAACGTTTCGAAACGTGTTACCTGTTAGTAAGAAGATCACGAAACGTAAGTCACGTGCTTCTAAACGTTCTCCGACAACTTTTATTACGGCGGACCCGGAAAATTTTCGACAGATGGTTCAGCAAGTTACGGGTATTCGGTTTAGTTCGGGTTCGGATCAAGTTATTGGGTCGGTTCTTAAACCGGAACCTCATAGGCCGGTTGGTGTCCTGAACCGGTTACAAACGGGCTGTCTCCTGCCTACGCTTGATACTTCAGCTTTTTTACTAGATCATCATCAACAGGTGACGGGCTCGGGTTTGGGTTCCGGGTCGGATAATGCGGGTTTTGGACCCGGTTCTGTGGTGGCTCAGGCTGGTGGGTCGGGTTTTGATTTTGATGGGTTTTCCGGGTTCCCTACTTTAGAATCATGGAATTAATTAAAACTTAAAAGGGAAAAAAATAATATAGTTAGGCATTTCTGTTTTTAAATTAATTTAACTTTTAATTTCTTTTTTTTTGAAATTTTAGAATGATCCCATTATTATGGGTAATTTCCAGAAAGGTACTTTTTGTTAATATCTTGGGAGGTTGATTATAAATGTATTGTACTAATGTAGTTTTGATCATCTTTAATTTCATTTAGTAAAAGTTTAATTAATACTTCATCATAAATAGTTATATTTATTTTCTTTAATGGTTTGTATTTTGATTTTGTACGCATCAATGTTTAATTCATAGAATAGCTTGTTGAAATGTTGTATTAATTATGAGGGTTGACAAAATTAATTTGACAACAAAATTAGGTGTGAAATATCTAACGGTTTAGAGAATTGAATTTTTATTCATTTAAAGAGAAAGACCGCATTTAAAAAAAAGTTATTGGTTGATTTTTATTGAATTTTATATATGAGTTTGAGTGAGACTTTAGAGTTGAGACAAATAATAAACTTAATAATCCACTTGATTTGAAAATGAGATGCCTTTGATATTATCTAAATTCAAATTAATTCATAAAAAATAAAATAATTTCTTTTAATAATACATGCTTCTTGGTTCCTTTAAATTTTTAATATTACTCATATCACATGAGTAAGTGTTTATTTAACAGTTTAGATCTCTACTTATAGATAGTTTAAATGATATAAAATTGTAAGAAATTAATAATTTAAACTATGTACCGAGATAATTATAACAACATCCCAAATCACTATTTTCTATTAAAGATAATTCATTAAATAAATAAACTTGTGAGTTAGGTAAAGACAAAATTTTGAGAGGAAAAAATAAAGTGTAAATTAAAATCTTGAAAGATAAAATTTTATTTGAACTTACTATTTGGAGTAAAAATTTTACAATTTCGTGTAAAAATTAACATAAGTTATTGGATGAAAATGATAAAAAAAAAAAAAGAACAAATAATATACACCTTCAATATTCTTGTACTTTATTTTATTTTATTTTTATTGAAGATTATTCTTTTACTTTATTTTGTCATGACCAAAATGATCTTTCATCTATAAAATTGAGAAATTAAGCAAAAAAAAGTAGAAAAAAACTCTTTAGGCAAAGACACAAATCCTTTATCTCTATCTTTTTAAGGTAACCTTAGAAAGTGAAAAATATTCACCAATTGCATCTTATTGTAGTGTTTAGTATGCTGATTAAGCCAATAAGTTTATCAAAGATTGCATGCACTCATAGTCTTATTTCCCCCTTAAAGTTAATTTATTCTCATTATTGTAACAAAGCATATTAATTATTTTAGTGATTTCTAATCTCATTAAAATCTATCCATTCATTTTCATCCAAAAAAATAATATTCATTTTGCTCTCCGTTTATTTGTTTTTTTTTTTAAATTAATTCTTTGTTAATTAAGTAACTGTCGATTTCTGAACAAATTTATACGATATGTAAAAATGATTTATAAAAATCCCCTTATATCAGGAATGAAAACACTATGAAATTGAATATATGTTGTTATGACACTACCCTAATAGAAAAATTAGAACAATCAAAACGAGTTAGAACAAATTTCAATCAAACTTCTTAAACTAATAAAACATCTTTTGTTATCAACATTATAAAGATCAGGTTGTGTATATCTAACTCTTTTAAACTTCGCTTGAATAGGAGTTGCTTATACATTAATAACATTGATGTAATAAAATGTCTTATAAACATTTTTGGTTTCTCTTAATAACATCAACAAATTTTCAATATTTTTGTCTTATATACTTTAAAATTTAATCAAAACATAAAAAACAATAGTATATAGGTTCATCTATACTTTGGATTAGTAGATAAATTGTTAGAACTTCAGTAATAAGAGAGAAATCTAAGTTCAAGTTCATCTAGGTTATAAATCAAGTTATTTTAAATTAAACGTAATAATATTAAATTGTGTAATATAAAACAAAAGAATTACAGCCAAGTATATTAATAAACTTTACATAAATACAAAAGTTAATATCGATTCATCTTATACTATTATTCTGGATTCACCAATTATTACTCAACAAGTGGTCCTAACTCACTAATGAAGTCGGGCATTATAGCTAATGATGTTATAATGATAAGATAATCCAAAACATTTAGTAGTCCATGATTTTGCCAAAGTTTAAAGCTAATGCAGGCTACAGGTTAAAATGAAATGATGCCAAAATTATATAATGGAGTGATGTAATTGGAGATTGAAGGTTCATCGTTGATAACATATTGGTGGGTTGTAATCACTAACTAATTAGCAATGATATTGATATCGATACGATGGATCTTTTTCCATTTGGCATCTTCTTTATTTATATTTTACCTTTCTCTATATATATCCCTTTATATATTATTTTAATTTTTTTATGCATTAATCATCTTGTATTTTCTAATGTCAATATATATGTGGGTTGTAATCAAGAATTATTTTAAATGATTTTGATTAATTAATGTAATTAATATCTATTAACCAATGTTTTGTATGGACGACAAAGGTTAGACAAACGTATATTGTTATTGTACAAGATAGCATAAGATAGTTTAGTGAAAATTTCTTTATTGTAACATAATTGTAAATCCAGTCTACCACTTAATTTGTTAACTATTATTGAACTTATGGTTTCAACCATACTTGATTAACCAATATATAGTATTTCCTTACATGTTATAAAGAAGTATATATTGATTAGCTGAATACGCTTGAAAAACACAAATTTTATGTCTAGTCAATAAACTAAGTGGTAGATTTGATTTAGTCTGGTTATATTATACTCCCTCCTATTCATCTTAAGTGTCTTATTTACTTTATGCACTCTATTCAATGCATTTATTCAATCCTTAATATATCGAGTTATGTGTAATTAAAAATTATAAAAAGTTGATATTAATAATGTTTACATCAAAACGAATCAAATAAGATCCCACATGACTATGTTTTAACTTATAGATTAATAATAAAATGCAATTTAAGAGTGATAAATGAATAGTGTCTCAAAAGTAAATGGGACACCTAAGATGAATAAGAGGGAGTAGTAAAATATAATTAATTAGATTTCGAGGTTAAGCTAATTTGCTCTACTGATCGGCTTGATTTAAGAATGGTGTATAAAGAGATTAGTCTAGTCTTTAGAATTCATCATTGAAATTTAAATAGATAATTAAACTAAAACTATATTTAATTTTAAAAATCGAAAAGGTTTAAAAACATGAAGTACTATTCAAGTTAAATTTAGAATTGAAATGTCCATTGATCGCATCTATTTAACACATGAACCGTGGGCCATGGGTGCTTTATATGTTCATGGCCAAGCTATTCACCATCACAATGAATTGTTAGGATCATATTAAGTTCCAAAACAAGAGAATCTTATATTTGCGTAATTATGGTGGTTTCACAAAACCCAAGGTCTAAATGTTTACTTTTGCTTTTTATAAAATTCAAATCATGACTTTATCATGCATGCATGCGTGTAGTAATCATGCAAATCACACCCTAACATGAGCTTTACAAAAAGCATTAACTAAATATTAACTTAAAAATTTACATTAACTAAATATAAACTTAATAATTAAAAAATTAAATATTTAAAATTAAAATAATAAATTATATTTTGACAGCTGCTTTGGTGAAATAGTACTAATACACTGGATAAGAAATTAGCCAATTACTGCTATTTGAAACTCAATAGACAATCAGATAGCTAACAGCTACCTCACAACTGCTTTTCTATCCCGTTGCAAGGTTACATCTATATATCTCTTTGCTAGGTTACAAGACATTTTCAAGTGAGTTTATGAATTTATAAATTTTTCTAATTGTGTTATTTTGGTAGTTGGCAATTTGGCATAATAGTATTTATTTATACCTTTTCTAATTTTTAAAGCTAAATTTATCTTTTATAATATTTTTAAACAAAATTTAATGAAGTCTTGAATTTTCAATATTTAAATACTGATAGCTGACACATCTATTGACCTAATTAAGACTAATTACACCTCACTTAAATATAATTATTATAACTAATCATGGATTATGACTTAAGAATTATACTCAGTTTGTACAAATTAAAAAAATAAAGTATGTAAATGAGATGAAAAAATAAATTAAATATAAAAAAATTAAGTAAAAAATAGTAAATTTTAGCAAAAAAAAAATTAAAATCCAGAAATTCAACGGACAAAAACTTGTGCTTGAATGAAAGGGCCACGTGGCCCGGTCAGCACAGGATAGCTTGTGAACATTCACAAGATCACAGTGTAATCTCCTATACTTGATACTATTTTTTATTTATATTTAATAAAATAATACTCCTTCCTATTCACCTTAAGAGTTTCATCTGACTTTTCACGGATTTTAAGAAGAGTTAAAAGTGGGACCTTAAGGGTAGGAAAGAGAGTAGTATTATGGATTTTTTATGTAAGGGAGGAAGATTAGTATGGGTAATGAAGGGTATAATTGAAAATAGGATAAAGCTACTAAGGACATAAAAGTCAAAAACCCATATCAAAAATAGAAATGAGACAATTAAGATGACTTGACCATAAAAGGAAATGAGACACATAAGCTGAATAGAAGGGAATATGATATTTATGTTATTAAAAAAGTGTTAATTTAAGTCAAAAGAGGACTTAATTTAATTTAAAAAATGAATATAAGTAAATAGTAATCTGATCTTGTTAGGTGTGCGACGGGGTAAGTTGACTTGAGTCTCCATCTAGAGGTTCTCAAACATGACTTAAACTATAATATTTTTCCAATAATATATTGCTTATTTTATTCTAATAATAAGAGTTCAATTTTAAATATCAAAACTATATACAATCTTTGTTACTTCTTGTCTTTAAAAAATGTAAATGTATGATACTACACATATTCTATTAGGAAAATAAATACATTCTCACAAAAATGTTGCTCTACTATAAAACAAGTAAATAAATTATTTAATAAGCATAATAATTTAATGTAGAGTGAATTATAAAACAAAATAATAATAATAATAATAATAATAATAATAACTAATAATAATAAGGAAAAATTACCTAGAATAATCCAACATTTTTATGATTTTCCTACAATAATCTCACCTATTGATTAACCATGAATAATCCCAACTTTAGAGGTATTTAATTAAAGTAAACTTGGGTAACCAGATGACCTGCTATAGTAGGTAAGTCACCAAAAAAATAAATTGAAAATTAATTTAAAATTAGAGAAAAATTTTGAAAATTTACTTAAAAAATTATACATGATAAAATAATCACAAATTATTTTTGAACAATTTTTTAATATTGTTTTCGACATTTTATTTTAATTTATCTTTTTTTTTAAAAAAAATAAAACATGCTATAGCAAGTCATCCGGTCACCGGGTTTACTCTAGAATAATACCTTTTAAAGTTTGGATTATTCAATAGGTGGGATTATTGTAGGAAAATCATGAATAGGATAGATTATTCTAGGTAATTTTTCCTAATAATAATAATAATAACTCTACCAATTTTTTGTATTTAGAAGGGTGTGGGTGCCCAACTTGTTGCTCGAGTCCCTACCAATTTCTTGTAGCAAACAACAGCATTATCCCAGTACCTAATCTCATCTTCAATATCAGACTTACTAATTTTACCAATAATAATAATAACAATTTAACATGTGATTTAGTCATAAATTCATATTTAATGTTATTTTAAGTAATATTATCTACGTTTTATAGTATCTTTGTTAGGGTACGTGTATGATATATTCATTGTCCTCCTGCTATAGACTCTGACTAAGAAAATTCTAATAGATAACCGTGATTTATAAATCACCAAAAAAAAGACATAATAATTAATAAAATATGTAAAATAAGAAAAAGATAAAACAAAACACTAAAACTCCCTCCTATAAAGTTAGGCCACATAGTGGTGATTTACTACTCTTTCAAATAACCGTGATTCATCTAGATTCCCTCCTTCTGACTTCTGTATAGAATAATAAGTTGATAATTATGAGTATGAGTCCATGAATATGACTTTGACTATAATGACCGGTATAATACATTTATACATATATTAAACAAGTAATAATCAGAAATAATTCTTATATTTGCATTTAATTGCTATTTTCCATAAAAAGAATTTTTGATTACGTAAATATTATAGTTGTCAAAGTCAACGGAATGGTCAGAAATGATCTGATAGAAGAATATTTTAACGGACTTGTATTCCTTTAATACAACTTGCTGAGTGGTGTTTGGTGGTAGTGTGGTACTAGCTAAGATTACCAAACTTAATTAATTGACATGGAATTAATTAAGTTTGTATAAAAAATACATGGTTTACGGATTACTATAACTTCACAGAAATAGCCCTACTTATAAATCAGAAGCGACTAAATTGATAAAAAATGATAAAGTGGAATAAATGTATGATTGAGAATAAAAGTGTATATTAAATAAGTAGATGAGAATTTAAAAAATAGTATGAGTTATGTAAAGAAAAATAATAACGTTAATTTTTTAAATGCAAAGAGAGTATCTTTTTAATACTAGCTAGCTAGTAGGCCGTAAAATGTAAAGCCAATTCCAAAATTCGTCGTTCAACGTAATTCTACAACTAACTTCAGATCATGTTGTGACTAATAACTATTACAAAGCCTGTCTAATAGTAATATATTCGACTCGATATGAGTCAAATGTTTAAGTTGACTCAATATAACTCGAATTCATTAAATATGAGCACAAATCTGATCATGTAATTAAATTTACAAGCTAATTAATTTATGCTACCTAAGTTATTAAATCTGAGCACCAAAAACCATTTGCCATGATTGTATAATTTGTTCTTATTTTGTCGGTCTTGATTTTTCAAAAAAATAGAGTTTACTTTGTTCCATGTTATTTTATTGTGAATTGATTTAAAAAAATACTATTCAAATAGTTAATTGACAAGAACAATTAAGTATAATTATTTATAAATACTTACTATTATAAACTTAGTATACATTAAAATTATGTTATTCATCTTGATCTGATAATTACCCATTACTTTCTCATTTACCTACACACCACATAATCACTGCATCAGCATGACGTCATTTTTATTAAAGAGGAAATTGATGAAAAAAATTATCAAGAATTTTGTAATCGTAACTTTCTTAAATTTTCTTTAGACACGTTCAATTCTATATACTAGTGTATGTATAGATATGTGTCTGTATATGACTACATATACTTTTTTAGATGATAACTGACCATATGTGAATAAAATTATTTTGTACAGTACTTAATTAATACTACTTGCTTTTTGAATTATAATATTTAGTTGAATTAAAGATCAAGATAAGAAAAAAAAAGTGAATAATAAATAAGTGATTAAGAATAAAAGAAAATAGTTTGTGAATGACATTAATAAAGGGATAGTAGCACCACTGATAAAAAAGGATGAACTAAAATGAAAAATAGTACTAATTCAAAGGGACCAGGAGAATAACTCGGTGATTTTATTCTACCCTAATTACCCAAGCTACATCTTAATTTTTAAAAACAGTTTGAACAATTGATAACCGATAAATTAAGTTTGAATAAAGTTAAAACAAAAATTAAGTGACGAGAATGGTCATGCTTAATATCAATCCAAAAATAGAATTTTTTTACCCTCAACATATTAGGGCTTTGAGCAAAGCCCCTGCTTTGCCCATGCTATTTGTCAGACATGATAATGAGATCTTTATAAGTATATATAGTGTAATGTAGCAAATTTAGAAACACAATTATAACATATTAATACTCTTCTCTTTTTAATTTCATATTACTATTTATTTATATATTTCTTAAAATTTCAATAAAAATGTAACAAATAAATGAAGGGACATAGTATCACTTAGGTCAAATTGAATATGTAAACCATGTTAAATAATGCTTTGGTGATCAAACTTTTCAGCGGCTGACATGCACAAAATCCAAACCAAAGTAAACGTATCATAGTTCAAGTTCAACAAAGTTAGCACAAAGTGTCGGTAAATATGAGGCAAAGAATATTTGCCTTATCCGTTTTATTAAGTTTATCTCGAAATCAAAATAAAGTAAAAAATTTAAAAAAAAATATACGAATAAAATAAAATGTAAATTGAATATTTAAATGAAAATCAATCAAAATATGTATGTAATGATAAAAATAGAAATAAAATAAATTTAATTAATAGACTAATAAGAAAAGGTGAGATTTAATTAGAGTAATTATTTTATCACTTAGTGTATTTGCTGACGGAAGTGCTTTGGTCAGACTATGTCTAGAAGTAGAAACTCATCTGCCTATTTAATTTGAGAGTTTAGTTAACTACATATCTCAAGCATTTATTATTTTTCAAGGTCAAACTTAAATAATTGTCGTATTTGAGTAATTATTTTTTGAATATTATTGAGAAAATAATAAAGGTCAACCCACTTTGAAAACAGTCGTACATTTATCATTACTCTTGAAAGATAAGTTAGGCGTGATCGATTAAACATATTGTAAAACCTTATTTAGTTCACTGTATTTTTAAGTGTAATTGATTTATATTGATTAGAGCTGATTTGTATTGAGCAAAATTGATTTTAACTAATTATAATTGATTTTTACCGATTGAACTAATTTTTATTGATTGTAACTGATTTTTAGTTATAAATTATAACTAAATTGTATTGATTAAAACTGATTTTGACTGATGGTACATGATTTTTACTGATTTTAACTAATTTTATTGATTAAAACTGATTTTTACTTATTAAGACTAATTTTTACTGATTTTTTTAAGGAGAACTAAACAAGTGTCTAACTCTTTTACCAAAAAAAATCACATCTTGTCGTGTGTTAGTTAAAGTAAGCACTATTTTTTTCCATATAAGCATTTGAATTCAAATCTTGAGTAATCATTTATTTTCGTAATCTAACTCATAATCTAAAAATATAAATTTCAAAATTCTATTTGCTATATTATATATTCGAATCAATTATCAATTTCTTACTATTTATAAACAATTATCAATTTCATAATAGGGAAATGTGAGTTACCTAGCTATAACCTATAAAACTTTATTTGGATAATACTACCTCCTATTCAGCTGAATTGTCCCATTTTTTTTTTGGCACTATTCACTTATCACTCTTAATTTGTATTTTACTCTTAATCTATAAGTTAAAACATAGTCATATGGGATCTTGTTTGATTCGTCTCAATACAAGGATTATTAATATCAACTTTTTATAATTTTTAATTAAGCATAATTTGAGATATTAAGAGTTAAAATGTTGCCTCGGCAAGTGTGAAAAGTCAAATGGGACAGTTCAGCTGAATAGGAGGGAGTAATTAAAAGGGCAAGGAAAAAAAAAAAGGGGAGAGAATGGAAAAAAACGGCAAAGAATATTTGCAAAATAAGGAGTAGTATTTAAGAAGCTTGAGAAAATAGAAATTAAATGTTTGAGGTGATAACGTTTGACGATTTTCGTAAAACTTAAACGTTTAAAATTTACAAACAAAGAAATAATATTTATCTAATTATTTAACATACAAATAAGTTTCACAAATTTAATCTACTAATTAAGATAAGACGTCATAAAGATTTAAGAATTATCTAGGTTCTCTCTGACACAAAAGTTATTAGAAACACACTTTCTGTTTTCATAAATTTGCAAAAATTTCTATTTAGATTCTATCTCTTTTACCTTCAGGAGAAAGAAATTTAATTAATATTTTTGACTTATATTTAGAAGATAAAATATATCCATGTGAGATCTCGTTAAATTTATCTTAATATATACTTTTTTATTATGTATTTTTTTATAATTTTTTATTATGTGTATTTAGAGATATTGAGGTTTAAAATTTATATTGAAAACTGTGCAAAAAGTAAATAAGAAGAACAAAAAGAATCGAAGAGAGTAATATTTTTACTTTGAGTACGTAGTGTTCTCTTCATTTTCAATAAATTTTTAATCACATGTTTTGTTTTATATTTATAGTTTTGAAAAAAAAAATCTAAAGTCCTAACAATCATATTCAGTTGAAGCAAGTATTATATTTGCCAGTAAGCTTTTGAATTCAATTTTCTTCTAGTCATTCTCTTCCATCAGCTTTATATATAATAAAAATAAAAATTCAATGCTACTTATTATATTCTTCTCAACTTACATCACATTATATTTTGAATTATCGCACTTATTTTGCAGTATTTTCTCATTTAAAAATAAACTTATTAATTTTTAATCTTATCCACCTATTTAAACTTTTTTATTTAAGATACTATTTAATCTTAAACTCATTATTTATTACAATAAAATATCCAAATTTTGTAAGATAAGAGACTAAGAGTACATCGTAACAATTTAGCGAGTCAAAAATAGTGTACGGGTCACTGGCACACGGCCACGTGGTAATGTTCTACATCTGACAGATGCTTGCTCCGCCTCGTGATGAGCTTCATAAGATTTACCCTGTTTTATAAGTACATTGAAATGAAATCTTTCTAAAACCCAACCCAACCCAAGCCAACCCTAAGTACCAGCTTTTCATTTGTCTAAGAGGTGTTTTGTATTTGTCTTTTATATTCGTTTTTTAATTGGCTTTTGATTTTTAGTTTGTTGATTGATTAAACAGTAAAAAAAATATTTTGTAAGTGATTTTTAAGCCAAAACAAAAAAACTGCTTCATTTAGCTTTGTTTTATTAGTTTTTGGCTTGTGGACCTACTTTTTTCAACAAACAGCCAACAACCAATGTCTAAATTTACCAAACATCTCTATGAATAGCTGGCTTTTTCAATTAGCTTAAAAGCTAACAAAAACAGTCAACATTTTTCAACTGATCAAACAACCCAACTAAAAAAGCCAACAACCTTCATTTATGGATGATTTGATTTCTCGTACACTGACCCTTAAGCTATAGGGTTTCGAAAAAAAAATCCTTTAATAGTTCAATGTTGAACTAGTAATTATCAAATCCAAATGAATATAAGATATTAAGCGTGTAAAAGCGTACAAGTTTAAAAAGTAGTTAGTTTCTATGTGATTTAAGTATTATTTTTAAAATACTATTATTCGATAAGGCAGTGATTTAGGTGGATTTTAATAGTACAATATATTTTACTCAATAAGTCAATAAATTGTATTTCAACAACTACCTTGCAACTATTTTATAAAATAATAATGCTTTACACAACTAATTATACAATTAATATTTAACAACTGCTAGTGTCGTTCTTGGCATTGTATGAGCCCAAAGCAACTGAAAGAAGTGGGCCCTCTCTATGGAGGGTCGATTTTGAACTTAAATGGGTGTTTAGAAAAATAACAACGATGGACGCCATATATTATAATTAGCATTAAAAATGTAGACATATCATATAATTCTTAAATGATAAAAGAACTACTTATAAATTGCAAATTTTAAGTGTGTACTTCCATCAATTAGCATTTTCTAATTTTAGGGCCCTTTCTGACTTTGGGCCCTAAGCAAATGCATACCTTGCCTATAGTTAGAAACGGCTCTAACAACTACATATACGTAAAATGTGCTACAACTACCTACAAAAGTACAACTTACATCAAATATTGTTCCTTTATAGTTTGTAGCTTATAGTTTATCACGACCTTTTATTTCTAAGAGAATGCCTAGATACTTGTGTTCATGATCGAGTTTATTACAATAAATTAGTTCCTATTTTGCTTTGGTTGTTTTTAGTTTTGCATAGGCACCCTAATGGCAAGGCAAAGGCTGACACCACTTCAGCGGCGTATCGGACAAACGGACTACCGACAACCAGTTTCAAATCAACAATCCAACGAAGAGAACATCCATAACTCTGAAGTCACGTCACCAGGGTAGCCACCAGCTAAGAGCATTGTCTTCTTCCCTTTCTCTTCCTTTCCTTTATCTATTATCTATATTTATTTTTTGCGTTGACTCTAGCGCCCCATCTTTTGTGTGATATCGGTTTGGTTGTCCTCTAGTTAGTGTTCCCTTTAGAGGTCTTTGTGAACTTGTCTACCTTAGGCCTTATTTACAAAATATAGAGTTAGAAAGCAATTATGCTCACCTGAGGTCAGGTCCAAGGAGGGGGGGAATGTAAGCACGAACTAGAGTTGAAAGTGAGACTTGGAACATTGGTACCCTAGAAGCCAAGTCGTTGGAGTTGGCCAATGAGCTTTCTAAATACACGATTTATGTGGCGTGTGTTCAAGAGAGTAGGTGGAAGGGGTAAAAGGCAAGAGGTATAAAGGGATATAAGTTGTGGTATGCAGGTTTAGACGGCAGACGTAGTGGGGTCGGCATTCTAGTGTCTAATGATATCCTAAAGCAATTGGTGAAGTAAGGAGGTGTAATGATAGGATTATGCTAATCAGGAAAGTAGTGGGGGAAGAGATCATATCGATCGTCAGTGCTTATGGGCCCCAAGTTGGGTTGGATAAGTAGGTGAAGCGCAAGTTTTGGGATAAGTTAGAAGAACTTATAAGAATAATACCGGAGGATGAAAAAATTTTCTAAGGAGGAGATTTTAATGGACATATAGGTAGAGAAGCTGACAATTATAACTTGGTGTATGGACGATTTGGCTTGGGGGCAAGGAACGAGAGTGGGGAGAATCTGCTTGAGTTTGCACCAGCTAAAGATTTGGTCATAGCAAACTCAATCTTTAGGAAGAAAGACAAGCATTTGACTACATGTAAGAGTGGTGGGCTTACAGCCTAAGTTGACTATTGTTTAGTACGCAAGAGGGATCGGGCCTCGTGCTTGGATTGTAAGGTGGTGTTGGGTATAGAGATGCCCACCCAACACAGGTTATTAGTTCTGGTGTTTAGGATGAGGAAGAAAATTGTAGAGAAGAAGACCGAGGGCAGAAGAACGATCATGTGGGGGAGACTTTAGGGGGATGTGGCCACAACCTTGTCAAGCAAGATAAGTTCGTTGCGCTTTCCTAGTCAGTGTGAGGATGCGAATGATATATGGGTGAATATGGCAGAAACCATTCGTAAAGTGGCAGGAGAGACCTTGGGGGTGTCAACGGAAAAATTAAAAGTGTTTAAAGAGTCGTGGTGGTGGAAAGATGAGGTGCAGAATAATATAAAGGATAAAAACAAGAGATTTAAGGAACATATGACATGCACGGAAGAGGAAGAAAGATACAAAAGAGAGAGAGCTACAAAGAAGCAAAACGGGCGGTAAAGAAAGCGGTAGCAGAGGCAAAAAGCCATGCTTATGAGGACTTTTATTAGAAGCTTGATACCAAAGAGGGGGAGAAACGTATTTTTAAGTTGGCAAGGAATAAGTTCAGGCAGAAGCAAGACTTAGAGGCAGGAAAATACATCAAAGATGAGGGAATATGAGTTCTCTTGAGACATGAGGACATCAAAACAAGATGGCGTCAGTTTTTCTCTCAATTGCTCAATGAGACTAGGGGGGCAAAGGAGGAGGATAGACAAACTTATGTCGTCCAAAGTCCATAGGATTATGGGTCAACGAGTAAAATTACCACAGAAGAAGTAGGAGAAACTCTTAAAAAGATGGGGAGAACAAAGGCGGTTGGGCGAGATAATATCACAATTAAGGTGTGGAGGGGTTTTGGGGAAGAGGGCATTCGTTGGCTGACTAACCTCTTTAATGTTATCTTGAAGACACATAAGATGCCAGAAGAATGGAGGAATAGCAAAATAATACCACTGTTTAAAAATAAAGGCGATGTGCAGGTATGCGGGAACTATAGAGGAATCAAACTTCTAAGCCACACAATAAAATTATGGGAGAGAGTGTCAGAGAGGACAATCAGACAAGAGACGGTGATTAGAGAGAACCAATTCGGTTTCATGCCAGGAAGGTCAACCATTGAGGCTATTCATGTTTTGAGGAGAATGACAGCATACCGCGACGCATCATCTGGGATAGCCTTAAGGCTAGAGGTATATCATTAATGTACATTGAGGCCATACGGGATATGTATGATATAGTTTCGACTAAAATTCAGACATCGGTGGGGATGACGGAGCCTTTTCCAATTAAAGTAGGACTGTATCAGGGATTGACTAAGTCCTTTCATTTTTGCGGTCATAATGGAAGAAATTTCTAAATCTATCTGGGAGACGGTACCGTGGTGCATGCTATTCACTGACGATATCGTGTTGGTCGCAGAAACTAAAGAGGAAGTTAGTAATAACTTGGATGAGTGGAAGGAAGTTCTAGAAGGTAAAGGGTTGTGTTGCGAGCCATAAGTGTCCATTAGTGAAGATGTTGTTACGAGTACGACCAAATACAGGTATTAGGGATCGGTCATTCGAAGCAATGGGGAGATTTGGAGATGTCAATCATCGAATACATGGGGGTTGGTTCAGGCGGCGAGCAGCCACTGGGGAGCTATGTGATAGAAAGTTCCCAAGTAAGTTAAAAGGGAAATTTTACCGGGTGGCGATCAGACCTGCTTTGTTGTATGGGACAGAATTTCGGCCCGTAAAGAAGATTTTTGAACATAAGATGAAAGTTACAGAAATGCGTATGCTGAGGTGGACGTGCGAGAACACTTTGATGGATCGAATTAGGAACCAAGAGTTTGAAGTCAAACTAGGGTTGCTCCTATTTCTGCAAAAATGCGCGAAAATAGATTGAGATGGTTTGAACATGTGCAACGAAAGACTTTCGATGCCCCAGTAAGGAGGATAGAAAGCCTCATAGTAGAGGGTAAAATGAGTCGAGGAAGACCTTGGAGAACTTGGGATGAGCAAATAAAAGTTGACTTGTGTAAGTTACAACTCTCTGTGTACCTGACCCGGGATAAGGGTAGTTGGAGGCACCTTATCCATGCTTTAGACTACTGATTTCTTGTTCACTTACTAGTCGGTGTTCTTATTCTATGGCTTTTACTCGTTATCTTATTATTATTCTTGTTTTCTTTTATTGTTATTTTCACTTTATTTTATTCGTATTTGCATTGTATCTACCTTCATTTTATGTCTAAGAGTCACGCTTGGGTGATACGATGCAAGCTTGCGGAGTTACCTTCAGCCTCACTCGGTCCCTAGACGTTGCAAAAACCTCTCTTATTCTTTCTCGAGTTGGGGGACTATTTGGTCGCGCTCTCCTTTATGGGTATGAGTTGTCGCCGTCCTTTCCTCCTCAACCTGACCATAGTTTTCTATGGTAGAGATACACCGGGTATGATGATAACGATGATGATTAGTTCCTATTTATTTGATGTTGAATAATTGGAAAAAAAATTAACTAGATGAATGAAATATGTGGTCCGAATTTTAATTAGATTGAGTAAATTTGTGAATTAGATTTAAAGAGAAAAAATGAATTTCTCACAATCACAACTTAAAATAGAAATATTTTAAAATTAAAAAGAATGACAAAATATAAAATGTGTCAAACAAAATGTAACAGACTAAATATAGAAATCTTTCCCAACTACTTACTCCCTTATCCCTAAATAAGCTTCACATTTGTAATTTGCATAAAAATTAACGGATGATAATATCATTTGATTTTTATGAATGGTATTAAAGGAGAAGTAAAATATATGGAGGAGAATAAAAGAAAATGGTTAAAAAAATTATAACAAATTTAAAAGAATGAACTGGAAAAAAAAAAGTAAAAATTGTTGAGAATAATTCCTATTTTGACGTTGTGTTGTGAATAATCCCTACTTTTGATTGTTCATGAATAATTCGAACTTTTCACTTTAGTTGCTCATAGCACCTCCATTGAAAATGTAACCGGCTACAACAGGTGATGAAATCGTTTATTCGTTTGTAACCTATACTCTTACTTCTTATTGTTGCCATTATCTTCCTCCTTACTCCATATCTCCATTATTAAACCTAACTTTAGAAGAGAAAAAATTAATTTCATCCTTTTATTTTTTTTCTTTTTTTTTTGCAAAAATGAATTCTTATAGTTTTTCAGCATACAGTAGAGGTTCAAATTTAAATAAGAGTGTGAAATGTGAGCATGAATTTGTTGCAAAACCGACATCCAAAACGATAAGCATACCAAAAATTGAGAGCATTATCTCCACATTCATGATTTTCATATGCAACCCCCAAATAACTTGGTAATTTGGTATCAATATCATTAGGTGTAGAAACTAGTCGATCAATAGCAAATTGATTTCATCGCAAAAGAATACTAATTTCAATTTTCAATTTAGAAGCCGAAAATGATTGAGAAAAAAAAAATGTACTTTCAATTGTTTAATAAACATAAAATGAATATCACAAATTACAAGTATACAATGGTGGATTGTTAATCAGTCCATTGTCAATTTTGCAACAAATTCATGCTCATATTTCACACTCTTATTCAAATTTGAACCTTCATTTTGTACCGAAGAACAATGAGAATTTATTTTAAAATAAAAAGAGAAAAAAATAAACGAATAAAATAAATTTTCTCGCTCTTAAAATTAGGTTTAACAATGGAGATATGGAGTAAGAAAGAGGAAGATGATGGCAGCAATAAGAAGGAAGAGAAATAGGTTAGAAACGATTCTATCACCCGCTGTAACCGGTTATATTTTCAATGGAATGCTCTGAGCAACTAAGGTGAAAATTTTGAATTATTCATGAATAATAAAAAATAAAAGTTATTCAGAACAAAATGTCAAAAGTAAGAATTATTTTCAATAATTTTTTTAAAAAAATTGTGGTAATCTTGAGAAAATAGCTACTAATAGAAAGGTAAAAAGATGCTGTGAAGCAATTAGAACACAAACTTACAAAGTTGTAGTGCACAACATAATCCTAAAAGTGGTAAAAAAAAAAAAAGGCCAATAACATGAGGAAAAGGGATAAAGCTGATTGTTGCTAACATGACTAGTGGATTTCAGCTACGAGGTTACATGACATTTAACAGAACTCAAAAAATTAGGTAAATAAACTATCCATTATTAATATATTTATTGGTGAGTGCAATTTCTATATTTAATCATATTAATTAGTAGTTTGTTGTTTACCGATTGGATAGATGTAGCTAAATTTCATATTATAATCACATACAATTAGACCTCATAACCAATTGGACTTTTTTTTAGTTTGTTTATTGATCCTTATTAAAATGATTTTTAAACAGGTTGCACTTTAAATGAACCTTTTAACTATATAAATGAGTGTATATATATTATATTTCCGTCTCATTGAATTTGCAACATTTTCATTTTGATTTGTTCTATTTAATTTGTATTATTTTTATTTTTAGATAATGGTCCACCAATTTATTTTAATTTCATCCATACATTTTAATTCTTTTTTAATTTTATTTATAAAATTTTTTTATTTTTTTTATTTATTACTATTTTCTTAAAACTTATCTTAAATAGATTATGAGAAATTTCTTTTTAAGTAAAGTTTAATAAACATAATTGATGAGACATACCTTGGGCCTATGACATAACAATAAATGAAGAAAGAGAGGAAAAGGAAGACAGGATTGTTTACGCGTAAGAAGTTCAAAATAGATTCTCGGACTGACACTGCCACTCATTTTAGTGGGGGAGGTTGTTGACCAACGAGTATAAAGACAGAGTCAGAGATGTGTCTTGACTTTTGAAATATACTTATTTGGTTCTATTATATTTGTTACATAGTATTTAATTTTTTATAAAATTAAATATATTATTTGTTCATATATGTTAAATTATAAACGTCCAAAAATTATAAAAAGTTGATATTATAAAAATTTTAAGCGATTAGAAAATTCGAATAATATTCCACTTGACTATATTTTTAATTACACATTAGCTGCAATGTATAAAATAAGCTTCAACAATAAAAAGTGTCCATAACCGAAATGTAGTAAGTATTTCAGAACAGAGAAAGAAGTATATTTTCATCCGTTTCAAAATACTTGCGATGATTAACTTTTCATTTAGTCTAGACTACTTTATTTCTTAATATCTCTAATTATGTGTAATGAAAAATTATAAAATTTAATACTCTCTCCAAACCAATTTAGTTGTCCCATTTTCTTATTTGGCAAAGTCTTTTTAGTTGTCCCATTTCTAATTTTGTCAATCTTTTTTTACCTAAATATCCTTAGTTCACACAAGTAATTACGAATATACCCCATATACCTTACTTATCCAACTACCCTTCACTACTTACCCTTTATTATTTACCCTTTTTAATGGACTCCACACTATCCTTAATAACCGTGCCCAAGCAAATGAGACATCTAAATTGGTTCGGAGGGAGTATTAATAATCTTTGAATTGAGATAAATCAAACAAGATCTCACTTAACTATGTTATAACTTATAGATCAAAAAATTAATTACAAATTAAGAAAGATAAATAAATAGTGCAATATATCTATTATAGCAAGTAATTTGGAACAAATTAAGTATTATGGGAATATCTTAAAAATATAAATTCATGTTTTATGAAAAATGGGAGCACGGAGAATCAAAGAAAGACTGAATTTATGAGCAAAAATAAAATTGTAGCAAAGCTTATGTAACACAACAAAATAAAAAATGTAGCAAAGTCTATGGTGCGAATCAAAATAAAAAATGTTGCAAAACAAACATTTACTCCTATTTTACATTGTCTTATCTTGCTTATTTTTCTTTAATGGTCTTTCTTGAACCAATGTTCTTCGTGTCGCATTCCTTTTTATTGGTATAATTTGTAGACACTTAATTACAATACACCACAAATTAAAATGTTAATGTCTTATCTATGAATGAGGCTATGGCAACTTTGGATAATAACTCTTAAAATCCAATATTGTCGTAATCTATTTGATAATTAACTCACAACTTCTCTGAATCAACCCAATTCAGCGATCCAACCTATGTTAATTTTTTTACTTTTACCCTAATATTTTAAAGTTATTAATAAAACAATTACAACTACGTATCATTAAAAAATCTATTGTAATTAGTCATGTTAATTGGTCGTGTAAATTTTGGATTGGTCGAATGTAATTCAATAGGTCATGAATTTATTATTATTATTATTATTATTATTATTATTATTATTATTATTATTATTATTATATTTTAAGTGCTATAATAGTTAAAAATGCAATGTGATTTTGTTGTCAAAACTTATAAATTTCTTTTTCTTATCTTTTTAAGTCATAATGCACATTGTTAGTTGAACTCAAATAATAAAAATTGATAAAGTAATACCCCTTTTATTCTAATTAAATGTTCTATTTGATTTTGCACATTTACCGATGCACTATAATTGTGTTTGGTTAAAAAAATATAAAAAGATTATTTTAATAAAAATTACAATCAAACAAAACAAGATTCCAATCAAGGATATTTTAACTTATAGAATGAAAATAAAAATACAAACAAAAAGTTCAATAATGCTAAAAAAACAAATAGGACATTTAATTAGAATAAAAGGAACTAGTAAGTTACATACTCCAAATATTATTAATTGTACAACTCAAAAAAAAAAATTAAATCGGTCAAATCTCGATCGATAGATTAGCCGAATCAAAATTTTGCAGGTCTAAACGAAATGGATCATTTTGACCTGATACAAATACAATATTATTATCATCATATCCAGTATATCCCGCTCATAGAAACTATGATTAGAGTGTAGGGAAGAATGAAAGATAAATACGTTAAAAGTTTGCTTGCCTTTAGTCATTGTTAAGTTAGAAGGACGGGTAAAACCGGGCTAACGGGTTGGGTCCAAGTTATGATGCTAAAGCCTGACACAAATTTTACTCTGACTCATCTCTCTGTGTATTTTCTTTTTGTCTTTATAGGCTGACTGTTTTGCGGTGGATCTGTCTCCTAATGGGTCCCACTTTTGCTTACCTCATCATTACATCTTAATTACATCACACCATACTTTAGTACTATTCTTTTAAACAAAAATAAACTATCTATAATACTTCTAGTATCCAACATATAAAAGTTATATTTATTTATTATTCACACTTCACATAGTACCATTAAGAACCTATTTATATTTAATTATTTATCAAATTAATCATTAATTGTCATCTCACAAAGATAAATTATATAGTGGATAGATATAGCCAAGCTCTTTCTCATCTTATTATATCTCTAAGTCCTAACTATGATCATTAAGAAGTTGAATTAGTTAGTGTAAAGAAAATTACAAATTTTTTATAAAATTATTTCACACAAATAATTTCTTTATGGGTTGGATTAAGTTAGATTAGCAAAGTATCTTTATGAATAAGAGTAATTCGATATTTTATTCGATTAAAAAACAACTTGACACCCTAAATAGTACTCCTTCCTATTCATTTAATGTGTCCTATTTGACTTTTTACTATTTTTTAGGTGGTTAAATAAGATCACAAGTGAAAGAAAAAAGTAGTGTTTTTTAAATTTGTATAGAGGTAAATTGGAGTTAGTATGTATAAAGGTGTGAAAAAACTAAGTTTAATAGAGGTAAATTAGTAAAGACAACATACTTAAAATAGAAATAATACATGTAAGATAACTTGACTAAATAAAAAAATAAAATACTTAGGATGAATAGGAGGGAGTATTTAATTTCAATAAACAAAAATACATTTGAGATTCATGTGACTAGTTTGATATAGACATTAAACATATATATATATATATATATATATATATGAGAAATATTGGATGAAAAAACAATTTGCCACGCTCATGGAAGGAGCGTGAATATTAACATGAGTGATCTATTAAAATTCAACTCGTCTCGTTTATTTTTTTTTCTATGACTTGTGGCTTACCGATGATTAAAAGCATGTTGTTTTTAATTTTAGTTTATTTTAATTTAATAATATTTGATTTAACTCATTTTGATCATTTTCAATAAAACATAGGAGTATTATTTACACAACCTTCATACTTCACTATTATTTCATTTTAATTATTTACTCAAACAAAAAACATTATAAAGTAAAACGAGTTTTATTCAGAACAAAAATGACATGCTATAAAAATATTAAATCAGTTTAATAATTGAAGATTTTTTTAGCCTTGTACTATTAATTGGATTTTTGTAATGCAATAAAATGTCCTTTATCATCAAAATTGATTGAGGAATCAGAATGACAACGACTAAGAACTGGGTTAAACTATTCAAAATTAATATATTGCATAACATTGAAATTTGTTTTTAATTTTATATTTTAAAAAATAAAATGATTTGTTTCATTCAAATTTCAAACATTCTCGAAGAAATTTAAAATTATATGTTGGGTATATTTAGGGCATTATTAAACTTTGCCCTCTTTTTTATTTTATCGTCACTTCTTATATAATGAATTTCCAAAATTACTCCTGTATAATTTTCCAACTTAAAAACTCTAACGTCTCTCTAAAAACTCTCTAAAAAAATTTTCTAAACTACAACAAGCTAAAACTTGAAATCGAATCACAATGGCGAACCAAAATGAGCAAGAATACGATTCAGTAAGTAATTTAATCGATCCGAATTTTTTTTAAAAAAAAATATGAAAAACGGATGAACACCAATCGCGCCTGACTAGGCCGTGGGTGGGTCGCGTGAAACGCGTGACTAAACAGCGGTTTAATCGCACGTTTCACATGAACCAACCGCGGTCTAGTCGCGCATTTCACGCGACTAGGGATGGTCATGGGTCCAGGATCCTGTTGGATCCGCCCCTTTTTTAAGGGTCTGGGTCCTATTTTTTGAGACCCATCGGATCCGGGTCGGATCTGGATCTAGAAAATATTTGACGGGTCCGGGTCCGGGTCTCAAGGTGCAGACCCAGACCCAGACCCTAGACCCGCCCTTCAGACCCGGACTCGGACCCCATAAAATATTTTTTTTACTTTTTAATAATTTTTTTGTATTTGAATTTTATGGACTCAAATAAGTGTTTGTAATACGATAATAAGTTGCTTACAAAATTACAAAAGACTCGAAAAAGGTTCAATTTTGATAATCAAAGAGACTTTGTTTAAGACCCATTAAGGACCAATCAAGGACCCTAAACCTGTCAGATCCGGCGGGTCTGGATCTGGGTCTGAAAATTTTGGACCCTTAGGGTCCGGATTCGAATTTGGATCTATAAAAAATAAAAGAGTCCGGGTCCGGCCAGAACCGCTCCAGACCTGCCCCATGACCATCCCTACATGTGACCCACCCATGGCCTAGTCGCGCGCGACTCCTCCCCTTTTTATTTTTTATTTTTTGAATTTTATTTCTCTTATTTATTTCAATTATTTATTATTATTATTATTATTATTATTATTTAATATATGTTGTATTAAATTATTTTATTTTATAATATATATATATATATATATATATATATATATATATATATATATATATATATATATATATATATATATATATATATATATATTTATATATATATACACCTAATTATTGTTTATTTAAAATTTTTTTTATTAATGTTTATTTATTTAACGTTTTATTAACTTAATTTATGTTTTATTTTATATTTTAAAGTAACGTAATATTTATATTGATTATTGTAATTTTACGTACTATTTATTAATGTTTGAAAATTATTTACATTTGTAGGACTTTGAAAACTTAGGGGACAATGTAAATTACTCTGATAGATTTTTTACGGATAGGCAATTTTGATTCTGTAGATGAATTATATGGTTAGGCCGATGAGATAGCAATAGGAATTGGTTTTCAATTTACACGTGCTTCATATAAACAAAACGAAGGACATTTTAGAGTTGGTTTGTACTTAAAATGTCACCGCTATATAATATTAGGAGTGATTTGCATAACCTAGATAATGCTGCCCGACTTGGTTCTAAAAGTAGAATATGTGGGTGTAAATTTATGATTGTAGGATGTAGTCGTAAACTAGGAGAATGACCTTGGACGATGAGGATGTAACCTGGTGAAAAAAAAAGGCATAACCACCCGTTCTTAGTGTACATAGATGGCTATGTAAGGGCAAATAGGTTGACTGTAGATATTCGGCATAACCATATGTAATATAAAAATGTTAGTAACATCTTACATTGTAATAAACTAATTTGAACAATAGAAAGGAAAGACAGGTACCTGATAAGTTGAAACTAAAGTTAATTCTAAATGACGATTGCGTTGATTGAGCACTAGATCTACCACTAGATCTCCCGCGTGATGAAGATCTAGAACTGTGACCCCTGGAGGACGATCTGTTGTATTCAAACACGCTTTTGTTTCTCCTGAGGGTTTTGCTTGTCGTTGGTCTTCCCTTTCTCGGTGGACTTACATGTAGCTCAGGTATATCGGTACCATCAGGATGTAATTCATCTTCAAGTACCTGAGACATGCGTCGCACAACTGCGGCATCAGCTTTTAACATTTCATCAACTAACGATTCAAAGTACTCTTTATTATCAGTTATGCTCAAGTAGCAATTGTTCCAAAGTAAAAATGGATACATGACGATATTACAGTCTCAAAAAATTATATCGCAAAGACCTTGGAATAGAATTCTTAGATTCCTATAGCGCTTGTTGGATCCTCGATTGTTGATTTGTTATTTGTGCGTGTGCCCTTTTAAACAGGGTATCATATGAGCTATTACCGCCGCCAAGATAGTAGTTGAAAGACGAGTGTTCGCTTTCAACTCTATTTTTAGTCTGGTTACCCACGTGTAAACAGTCATTCGTCCATTCCATGCAGGGACAAATTTCTCTTTGTGTGGAATCCATGTTCCAGCCAAATATCGAACGACCCTTTGATTCCTAGTTGACCAAGTAGCCACAATGGATTCTCATCTTTTTTTCAAATTCAGCGAGCGTAGAACTGTTAACCAAGGGATTCCATCTCGTTTGCCTGAACATCTGCCCTTGTTGATTTCTTTCCCGCCAACAATTTGTCCGCCATGTTCTCTACGTCATTGGCAATATGCCATACGCATAATAAATGTCACACATCTACATTAAATAGAAGAATATAAATAACATATATTTAAAAAATAGAACGACAATAATTAATGAATATAAACTTTTTACCGGGGAAAACATCACGAATAGCTGCAGATAAACTCTCGTCTTGATCAGTTACGATTACGCTGGGAGTTTGAACTCTGCTAAAAATATCTCTCAATCTCTCAACACCTACAAATATGACACAGCCGTCTCATCTCGCATCAAACAAAACGCAACCAAGAAGTTGCGATTGGTTGGCGCCATTCCAATTATTTCACAAAGCTGCCACTTTTGTTTGTTTGTTTGTTTTATACGTTGTATCTATCAATACCACATAAGGCCACGTACGTTTCATCTAGATGAAAGTAGAATTTGCAATTAATAATCGACTCAATTGTCCTTCACTATCAAAGTCTATCCAAACCACGTAATTATGCTCTGTAGCCATATAAAGACAATGTTGAAGTGGAGTCCTACCCTCCATCTCTTCTCTCCTAATTGATTGTCTTACATCGTAAATTTAATTCATACTAGCAGAAAACCAGGAAAATTTTTTCTAATTGAGGTCATGAAAAACGCAGGTTGCATTTTACGCGACTGAGCCACTGTCCAGTCGCGCGTATTGTGCGACTCCGCTGCGGTTGGGTGGCGTGCGACTGCTTCCTTCGCATATTTATTTTTTTTGAATTTTGGAATGAGATTCAATTAGAAATTACCTCGAGTTATTGTTCGCGTTTTGAAATCCTTAGCTTTAGCTCCACAAATTTTTAGTTTTGATTTAGCGATTTTAGAATGATAAAAGTGTTATTGAGTGAGATTAATATGTTTTATACAAATTTTAAGTTCAAGGGTATTTTCGTTATTACATTAAAATAGGGGTGATAATAAAATGAAAAAATTGACAAAGTTTAAGGATTAAGTAAACTTATGTAACTGTAAACAAAAATCAAAAAATGAAAGGGAGTTACTAAATTTCGCCACCCCTTTTCATTTTATCGTCACCCCCTTCCCACGAAATTATGTATTTGCCCCTGAAGTTTAAAAAATTACAAAATTGCCACTCCTTACAAATTTCTTATTTATAATAATAATAATAATAATAATAATAATAATAATAATAATAATAAACTTTTTATATTCTTAAAAAAGAATATAAATAAAATTAATAATAATAACAGTAATAATAATAATAATAATAATAATAATAATAATAATAATAATAATAATAAAATTAAAATTAATAATTAAAAAAAAATTGAGTCGCCCAAAATTGGGCGATTGAACCATGGTTCAGTCGCCCAGAACCGGGCGACTGGACCCCGGTTCAGTCGCCTAATTTTGGGCGACTCAATTTTTTTTTTTTTTTGCTTTTTGGAAAATAATAATACTAATACTAATACTAATAATAATAATTTATAGATTAATGTGACCTATTAGCTCAGTTGGTTAGAGCGTTGTACTAATAACATAATCTATAAGTTATTATTATTAGTATTAGTATTATTATTATTATTTTCCAAAAAGCAAAAAAAAAAAAAAAAAAAAAATTGAGTCGCCCAAAATTGGGCAACTGAACCGGGGTCCAGTCGCCCGGTTCTGGGCGACTGAACCATGGTTCAATCGCTCGGTTCTGGGCGACTGGACCCCGGTTCAATCTCCCAATTTTGGGCGACTCAATTTTTTTTTTCTTTTTGGAAAATAATAATAATAATAATAATATTATTATTATTATTAATTTTATTTATATTCTTTTTGAAGAATATAAAAAAGTTAATTATTGTTATTATTGTTATTGATATAATAATAATAATAATAATAATAATAATAATAATAATAATAATTATTATTATTATTATTATTATTATTATTATTATTATTATTATTATTATAAATAAGAAATTTAAAATGAGTGGCAAAATTGTAATTTTTTAAAAATCAAGGGCAAATTCATAATTTTATTTGGAGGGGGTGGCGATAAAATGAAAAGGGTGGCGAAATTTAAGGATCGGGAAATGAAAAGCTATAAATGTGGAAAATGGACCCACTTCTTAAAAGTAATGGGTCCATTAGCTGTGTAAGGTCTTAACACGTGTACGGGCCCACTATACAAAGATAACGAGTCTCACGTCCAATCAAAGCCAACCGAGAGCTTTACATTTTGACGACTTTAACGTGGTTTACATTATAAATTGTGCAGAAAACTAGCCCACCTATAATTTTAATTATACATAAAATTTTTACATGAGACCGTTTTACAATTAGACGTATACTACAAATTTTTTGTTTTGAGTTCGTTCTTTTGAAAAGCAATCTCTCATAAAAGCAACTCTTTTGATATGAAATATGTACACAAATTCTCATTTTAAACGCTCTATTTGATAGACGCCTCCATGAAAGTCCGACCCATTATTAAAATATTTTTAAAAAAGAAATTGGCAATATACAGTTCCTTTCATAACTTGTACATATGCTTGAATTTGATAAATTGACATTTCAAAATCAATAAAAAAAAAATAACACAAATGCAATTACGTGTATGGTAATTTTTTTTATGTCAAGTTAGAATTTATGGTATGTTTTTAGAGTATGTTAAATAAGTGTTTAGGGTATGTCAAGTAGGTGCTTAAAATATATCAATTAGCTGTTTATTGTATGTCAAGAAGAGATTTATAATATATTTCAAGTAGATGTTTAGGGCATATCAATTAAGAGTTTGTCGTATGTCAAATAGACTTTTAGAATATACTAAGTAGGGGTTTAGGTTATGTCAAAAGGTGTTTAGGGTATGTCAAATAGATATTTAGATGATGTCACGTAGCACGGTGGTATCACAAAATTATTCTAAGACTAATTCTAAATATAAAACAAGAAACATATAATATTATTTTCTAACAAATACAAACTTAAATTGTCAAAATTTATTAGCCTAAATATCTTGACAAAATATATTGATAAAACAAACACACCATACAACATATTTGTCGGTAAATAGCTTTCACCTAGAATGGGATTTGAAGGGGTCGAGCGTGCACAAACTTATCATTACTAGTGATACCATTAACAAAGAGGTTGTTTCCGATTGACCCATGATAGCAGAAGACACGGACATACAAGAATGAGGAAAGTAACTTATGCTAGATGTTTAGCTAAACAAAACTTGTTGGGTTGGTCCCATGATCTAGAATTTAGCGGCTACAAATCTACATTTGTCTTTATAGCTCTCTACACCAAAAACGTCCAGGCCATATGTTCGCTTGCTGCCTGCAGGGCCCAGGCTTGATATCGGCCAGCATCGAAAATTGTTATGGAGGGATCAGTGTAGTATTAACCACTCGAACAGAATTTGACACGGGTGGGTGAGTGAACAGATCGACCTACACTTGGGAAAAATCTACATAAGAACTTAAGTCACGCTACAAGGCGTACATACTAAACTACTAATCAATAACCAACACAAAATGACTCTAACAACTTGTTTGATTATCGATATTAAAAATTGAGAATGAATGAAAATTTAATGTAATTTAGACAGATTAATGATCAACTTTGTCCAATGGTAATCATTTTTTTTTCTTCACAAAATCCATTCTCATCTATTTTACCCCTTAAATATTTGCACTCAACCCAAGCGTGCCTGGAATATTTTCTATTAACCTCCTTAAATTTGACTCACCTCTATGCTATGCTTACTTACTGAAATGCCTCCTAAACTCATCTTTTTCATACAATTTGAGATGGAACAATTCATTTATTTTTACTTCAACTTGTAATTTATCAACTTATTTTTATTAATGATGATAATGATATTACATTAGTTTTAACATAAATAATTTGAATGGTAGACGGGTTTGGAGTAACGGGGAGAGAAGGGAATGGAGTGAGGCTAATTTCCTGTTTGAATCAAGGAAGGTGGGGGCGAAATGGTGAATAAGTGATCATCAGGGAGAGGAGGAATATGGAGGGATATCTTGCGGTTCATTATATGAAAAACCTCTCCGCAATTGAAATGAAAATGGGTATTCTCCGAATCCTATTTGCTGTCACTCACACGATGTCATCGATTCCTCAATTCTCACTCCTTCCTCTCTCGCTTGATAACTACCATCCTCATCTCATTTGCGGTTGGTTGATCGCAACTTAGTCATTTTCTCTTTTTCCACATTGATTCAATATGATAGAACACCGTAGTACAAGCAACGCCATACTAATAAAAAAATGGAGAAGGTTCAGAAACATACTTATTTTGCAACAACCTCTGTATGAGCTTTGAATGATAGGATCACATTCCATATTACAGCAACAAAATTAGAGGCAAGAACCTAAAAATCATACCATTAAGATATTACCAACTCCTTACACTTACGCAATGGAAATATAGAAAAAATATGCATAAATAAATTGAAGAGAAGATCATAAATTTTATAATCACATACCTGGAATTGCTGGGGGACAAAACGGAAGTTAAGAAACTGAAATGGTATCCACAGTTTCCAGTTAGCAACCACGGATGCAAACCATTCCTGAAATATATGTAAACTCCGGTCAATATGACATTAACAAAAGGGGCAAAGTACCAATAATTTCGACCCCAAACAACAAGCCAAAGGTTGAAACATGAAAGCATACGCAAACCTGTTTAAGCTTTGGGACGATTTGCGAAGGCCTTCCTTCCAATGTCATCAATGCAGAAAGAAAAGTCCCGATAAAAATAGGTGCAAAGAAGAACTGCAATATGTATAAATTTATCGTAGAGATACATTTGCACATTAAGAAAAGACTCACTATAAAAAGCGAAGCACTGTAGCCCAAATTAAACAGAACTAAGATTAATTATAGTTAAGAGGAAATTAACAGTTAACCTGATCAAGTAGAAGACGCACAAAAGCACCAGAAGCTCCGGGCATAGTAACTAATTTACTGAGATACAAGTACCTATTTACATGAAGATACACTTATCAAAAAGAGACGTACATCTTAGAGTCGAAAGTTCAGGAAAATAGATATGCACTACTCCCTCAGTTCCTTAAAGAAGTTTCCATTTGCCATTTTTGGTGTTTCATTTGTTGTTTTCATAAAAAAATTTTCTATTTATATCACAAACTTTAGACAAAAGTAACCTTATTCATCCTCAATTTAATACTTTTATAATGCTTATGGTCCCACATAGTTCCCACTAACTTTATTTTAATATTTTTATATTCCTTATGATCCCTACATGTTTCCCACTGACTTTATTAAAATATTTTTTTATTAGTTGTGATCCCCATATTTTGTCTACTAACTTTTCTTTTAATATTTTTTAAATGTTTATGGTCTTCACTTTTCTTCCATCAACTTAATTTTTCAATTAAATAATATATCCACTGTTTTAAAAGATTTTATTTTTCTTAATTTCCGTGAATATTCCTTGTGGGAATTTCATTAGGGAACAGAGGGAGTATAACAAAAAGCATAAGTATTAGATGCTTTCTGTAGTAGATCTTTAAAACTTGAGAGTGAATATACAAAAAGAGTAGGATATAATGTCTACAATAGGTGTGGATTGAAGCAATACCAGTAATGCAGTGTTGGACCCACCAATGCCAGCCCCAAAAAAGTGAACGTGCAGGTCCTTTTGTAATCCAGAGATGGAACTTTGTCTATAACAAGCTACATGAGCAAGATGACTTTGTCGGTTAAGCACACAAATTACACCAAAATTTATAGACTGAGGAGATCTACTTATAAATAACATACACTAGATCGTAAATATTTGGTAGGTTTAACAGTTTACCCACAAGCTAAAGTGTAATGGAACCACAAGAAGCTATACACCAAATTCCCTTTTGTCGGTTTACCATAAGAACAGACTACCAAACAGTTTGAGATCAAGAGAAAAAACAAACAACAAAATTTACAACAATTGGTTTTCAAAAAGAAGACAAATGGGAAGCCGTTGTGAAATACACAGTCATTTGAACCAGGCAGTAAGAAGTAGGTGTTCAACATTTCTGCGAGAGTGAGAGTAGATGAGTGAGAAGTTTTACCTGACAGATTACATCTCCAATCAAGTTTAACAACGCAGAAGTCACCGATTTAGTCAATACGGGAGACTTCACTAGAAGATCCATGTACCTGTGACCCCATAATCCATGGGTGAGAAAATTGATATGTGATTGAACTTTGAAACATAAAATGCGTTAAATGTTCCTGTCAATATTTCGCCGGTTCAACAATGTTCACACTTTAGCATGCTCATCAGTTCATGAATGTTTCTCTTTCAAAGAAACAACATTAATAGATAGTAGACTTACTACCAAATTGTACCAATAGACAACATCAGTATTAACATCAACCATACGCGACTCACTACTAGCCTAGGTAACCCCCTTCCCAACGACAAGGTAAGAAACGACCAGATACACAGCATCATATCAAGGGACATTTCCATTAATTTTAATGCACCACCTTTGCTACTTCCAATAAGTTGAAAAATAAAATGAGTCATTCTGATACGTCCATCATAATCCGGCACAAAAATTGTGTAACAACTAACAAGCACCATAAATAGCCAACTAGCCAATAATGCAGACAAATTACCGAACAGGGCAAATCATGTTGATTGTTAGAGGGAGAATATTGCTACATTTGTTTTTTGGTAGTATATCGGTTTTAGTTGGTTGTTAGTGGGAGAATAAGACAAAAAACGAATGGATTAGATGAAGATAAAGATTGTGTTTGTTGATTACGTTAATGAGAGAGGTATGTGTGCATTTTCTTTCATAGCAATGTAGCAAACTCGTTAGGACAATCAAAAATGAAAAGTTTAGCAAATTGAGAGGGAAAAGGATTATTGGCATACAATAAAATCAACCAAAGTATCACAGACCAAATTGACAAAGTCAATATTCAAAACTAATACTAAGATTTATAGGTAGTACTTGTAGCAATAATGCAGCAAACACCTAAAGGATCAAATATGCAAATCAAACCAACAAAGAGCTATTAGCTCATTTGACTGGTAAATTGTAAGATGATCAAGTCTCGGTATAAGCAACGACACTAATCTTCTTCAGCATGACACATATTAAACCATCAAGGTGCAATCCTCTACTTGATTTCTTTAATGTTAAAGTTGATAATAAAGCAATTTACATGAAGCAGGTTGATAATAATAGTCCATTCTCGATTGCGCAAAAGAATTTGAGTTCTTTAGTTACATATTATGACGGACTACACCCAAATGGCTCATTAATCGTGTACATGTTTTATTTATTTGAAGTTGCACATGATATTATTGCCAAAGGTCAATACAAATAAAGTTGCATAACCACGATTGGGGGTAATGGGAACAATGTAAAAATCCACATTTGGAACAGTCTAAAAGGTTGTATAGATTCCAGATCCCACCCAATCGAATAGGCAGGATCAACTTTAACACTATGTTTGAATAACAACTTTGAAGAGAAAAGAAAAGAAAGAAAGGAAAGGGAGGGAAGGGAAAGGAAGGGAATAGAAATGGAAGTGAAGAAACTTGTTTGTTTAGGAGGGAAGGAAAGGGAAAGGTACAGAGATATTAGTTTTCCCTTCAAATCTTTCCAACTTTAGAAAGATGGACACCTTAACAAAAAAAACAGACATCCAATGCCTCTAAATCCCATCTCTCCCATTTTTTATCCTAAAACAAGGGATCCATCATCCATCAAAATCTCTCCCTTTTCTTTTCCTCTATTTCCTTCCATCCAAACACACTTTAACAATATGTTTGGATAACAATTTTGGAAAGAAAAGAAAGGGAGGGAAGGGAAAGGAAGAGAAGAGAAATGGAAGCGAAATAGCTTTTGTTTGTATAGAGGGAATGGAAGGGAAATGAAGAGAGATGGGAGTTTTCCCTTCAAATCTTTTCAATTTTAAAGAGATTGAAACCTTAACAAAAAGTATCCATCAATTCCTTTCAATTTCCTCCCCTCCAAATCCCTTCCCTCCCATTTTGCTATCATCCAAACAAGAGATTCTTCCTTCCTCCAAATCCCTTCTCTTCCTTTCCTTCAATTTCCTTACATCCAAACACACACTAAAGGTATTGGAACAGTGTAAGGCTGTTGCTGTAAAAGCATACTTCTAAAGCAGACAAAATTCCACTGTACAAGTCCCCTAACAACTAACAAGTGACCTTTTCATGTACAATCATGCTATTTTCTTCCTGCATATTGAAGCATGCTTGCAAGTTGCAGCTTACAAAAAACACTTTAAAATCAATCTCAACTACACTTCATAACCATATTAACACATTCAAATTCAACCTCCACTAAAAGACAAAAAAAAAATCCACTATTTTACACGGAAGAAGTAAATCATGAAATTTTTTCAAAAATATCCAATAAAGATTGATCCTGTACTAAAATGAGCAGAAAATCTGAAACTTTATAAAAAATGAGCAAAAAAGGTTGACATTAACCAAAAAAAAAAAAATAAATAAAATTTTACCAGGAAAACAAGCTCCACTTAGACCGATTCCCATCATTACCACCAACACCATCGTCACCAGACCCACCAAACCCTTTTCCGCCATTAAAACCTGAAGAACCGCCAGACCCATCATCAGAAACTACTGAAATCCGAAAATAATCTTTACCCATTTGTTTTCTACTCAATCCAGAAAAACCCAACAGCCTATTACTGAGTACTGAGCAGCAACAAGAGGCTTGGGATGTAAAGTTTGAAACTTGCAATGGTTTTAATGGAAGGAAAGCGGAACTGTGAGGAGAAGATGAAGGAGGCTTAAGAGCAGAAGGGACTGAAGAGTGGATGAGGAAGAAAGGGGTTTTCTGAAGAAAGGTTGTTGAAGTGAGAAGCATTACTGATGTTTGGTTAGATCTTAGATGTAATGAAAATTTGGGGTTATGAAATTTTGGAAGATTGAACTTTGAGTGTGGAGTAGAAAATTAGAAATACTACAACACTGCAAGGGTCTTTGCTGGGGTATTGGAAGGGTATTAGGATCTCTCCATCACTTTTATGATTTTCACAGTTATTTTAGAAAAAAAAAAGTTAAAATTTCTCCTATTAAAACTCCATCAACTAATTATACCTATTAGATTAAATATTGGACCCTTCATTACATTTGCAGCCCGTTTAGTAGGTGGTAATAAACGATAGTAATGAGAATGAAAAACTAGTGTAATTTTGGTTGAAAAATGTTTTGGATAACTTGATGGTTATGTTTGTCCAACTTCAAACATCCCATTTTCTTCATAAAATTCATTCCAATGCATTATCATTGAGAGATGTAGTATTAGATGGTAATGGAAATTTGTAAAAAAAAAAACTTTTTTGTAATTAAACTTTCATTACCATGGGAATGATATGGAACTTTTGATGATATTTTACACTATAAATCATTCCTATTACCACCATTTAATATCACCTATCAAACAGGTTAAGTAATAGAGAGGATCCTAACTCATTAGAAGGGGGCAAGCAGCAAGCCAAGTTCTTTTTGGTTGTTGATTGCACCATTTGTATGTTCTATTATGGGTCGATCTGATCAGAGATGGTATCTCATAGAAACCGTTTCTCACAAAAATTTGTATTGCATGTTAGGCGAGGAAAGAGAGAGATGTGAGAATTGACTAATATGAAGAAGATGATAGTTGTTTCAATTGAAACAAGATTCGATTTTCACACGATACTCAAGTTTTAAATTAGAGGAATAAAATGTAGAATTCTTTGTAATTACATGAATTCGGTCTAAACATTAAGATATGGAAATACTAAGTTAGTTTTATAAAGCTAGTTGTTAATTTTATTTTTTTTTTAAAACATTAAGTTAATACCAAGTTAGTTTTATAAAGCTAGTTGTTAATTTTTTTTATTTTTTTAAAACATTAAGTTACTTTTATTAGTCTTTTGCCTTTATAAAAATACCTTTAAATCAAACAACCAGATGGACAAAACACTAACACGCGGAAAATACTGGTATTTATAGTTAATTAGTAGTGTTTTGACTCATCTTAAATCACTCAAAACATTTGATGCCCAGTGACCCCCAAAGTAGATTAGTGACGTCCAAATTAGAACAAATGGTCGGTAAGTTATAATTTGAAACATTTTCATATGGTACAAAACATTTAGTCCTCAAAACGAATAAGATTGAACATTTTAATACACTTAGTGTCATGGTATTGTTTACTCAATTATTTTATTTATTTATTAATTAGCATCATATTACTAAAATACCCTTTGACCTTTCCGGGTTGACTTTGACTTTTGGTCAATGGGCTTTCTGCTGGACTTCCCATCCTCCTTGGAGGGCTCATGGGATTTTTACCTTCAGAATACTTAACTTCCCTGTCATCTATCTTCTTTGGCCATCCTCCTTTTAAGGAGAATAACTGCCCACCACCTTCCACTCTTCAATCATGCTTGGCTCTCCTTGTTTCAAGGTGAATAATTGTCTATTCTTCCCATGACCAGTCCACCTCCCATTACTCCCACTACTCCCATGATCTTCCACCTCTCCTCTCTGAAGTAACTTCCTCCTTCAACATTATAAATAGGGACAACCATCAGAAAGGAAGAGGGATCTGAAAAATAACTCTCTTAAGCATCCTTGCTCATACTCCACTTCATTAGCATACCAACACTCCAATAATATCACCCACTGCATCTTTTTGTATTCATTCTGTAATCACTTACTCCATATTCTCATATCCACGTTCTAACTTGAGCGTCGGAGGGGTTTTCCGGGAGATCACCCCCCGGACAAGGCTAACGTGTTGTGTTGCAGGAATTCAGGTCGCTTCCTCTCATAAGTCGCTTCTCTTGATCACACTTCTACTTATCTCCAGGTATTTTAAGTGTATCCCACTTCCTCGTTTCATTACCGAAACAGTTTGGCGCCGTCTGTGGGGATTGTACAAGAAGTCATGGCTCCCAAGAAGAACCCGACTCAAACCGCCACCGTGCATAGCACAGATACAGACACTTCAGCGGGTCACGCTAATAATCAAGCCGTGACTCGCCGTGATCTGGACATGCTAGCGCGAAATCTCACGGCCGCGTTCTCTGAACAACTCCGCGCCGTCATAAACAATACCCCTACTCAACAACGAGTACTGGAAGACATGGCGAACCAAATAAAGAACTTAGAGGAACGAATCGAGCCCCGTCAAGAGATACCAAAATCTCATGAATCTCAAGATGGGAACTCGAGGACTTCCCATTCCAGTAGACGCAATAAAAATAGGCGGGAAAGGTCCAGAACTTACCCGCACCATAGCAAGACAGATACACGGGATGGCGAATCCAAAACCGCCACTCCAGATGCCCGAACCTTCCTAGAGAGCAAAAAGCGAAAGACGTCTGAGAGCGTCCAATCCCTGGTAGATAAAAGAAGGGAGGAAAGGAAGAAGGCGCAACTCGCGGGGTCTAGCCGTCCCCTCACTCCCACTTCCATACCGCGGAATGAGGCCGACAAGAGTGTCCTTCCCGAAGAGCCCATATCATTAGTCTCTCCCCTGGCCATGGAGATACTGAATACTCCCAATCCCGGGAAAATAAAAGTACCGAACATGGCTGCTTTCGATGGCACGTCATGCCCGCAGGAGCACCTGACGGCGTATAAGAATCTTATGTTGTTGTACACCACCAACTCATCGTTATGGTGTAAGTTCTTTCCAACTACTCTTATAGGAGTAGCTTTGACGTGGTACACCTCCCTTCCCGGAGGAAGCATCCACAACTTTGCCCAACTAGAGGGCAAGTTCTTGGGCCACTTTATAGCCTCAAGAAGGCAGGAGAAATCAAACTTCCACCTGCTTAGTGTCACTCAATTGGAAGGAGAGTCCATATCCTCATATCTTAAGAAGTTCCATGAGGCAGTGCTGGAAGTGACTGATTTGGAGGAGTCGGTTGCCCTAAACGCCCTAATCAACGGAATGAAGGCCCAACGGCTGAAGTTCCAGTTGGTTAAAAGTCAAGTAAAGACGTACGCAGAGGCCATGAAACAATGCCAAAGTTATGTCACGGCCTCAGAGATATGTCAAGCACATGATCCGAAAAGGCGAAAATTTGAGAAAAAAGATGTCGGGCCCCCCCATCAATCCTCACGAAACAGGGAGGAGCATTCTTCGAGGAGAGAGAAGAATTACATGCCGCGTCGTCCTACACCGCCATCTGATATGGGACCTCCACGAGCCCGACACGTGTATGTTACAGAAGGAGAAACTAGGACGCGGAATCTGGGAGATGGAGGAAACGACCCCATATTCAATCGAAACAGGAGGGACATTTTCTTCGCTGTTCGAGATCAATTGCCAGCTCCACCTCCAGTTACCACCGCCTCTGATAGGCGCAACTATAATCTGTGGTGTGATTACCACAAAGAGCACGGCCATACTCTGGCACAATGCCGCGAACTAAAGCGCATCTTGCATCAGTTGGCTGACGAGGGAAAACTGTCCAGGTTCCTCAACAGGAGGGATTATGCTGGAAGAGAAGGGGAAAGGAGGCCATGGCAACAGAAACGCAGATCCCCCAAGAGGAACGAAGCCAGACGCGAAAGTTCCGACACTCAAGGAACTATCAACATGATTTTTGGGGGATACACTGAGGAATATCCCACTATCCGCGCTGCAAAAAA
Source organism: Amaranthus tricolor (assembly GCF_026212465.1). Taxonomy (NCBI): domain Eukaryota; kingdom Viridiplantae; phylum Streptophyta; class Magnoliopsida; order Caryophyllales; family Amaranthaceae; genus Amaranthus; species Amaranthus tricolor. The sequence goes on from NC_080047.1 coordinate 44,127,733, forward strand.
CAGCGTCCACACTTTGATGAAAGGACCTCCCATGGCCGCATCTAAGGGACCGGTCATGAAGTTCGATGCCACGGCCTCCCAACAGCTGCAACAACCCCATACCGACCCTCTGGTGGTCACTCTTAAATTCGGGCAAATGAAAGTCAGACGGGTGCTGGTAGATACGGGAAGCACGACTGATCTTATTACAATAGAGTGCTTGAGAAAGATGAAGTTCGAGGAAAAGCACTTACAACCCCTAGACAAACCACTGATTGGGTTTGGAGGGAGTCAGGTCATTCCGTTGGGCACGATCATTCTCCCCGTACGGGTAGGGGAGAGAAGTGAAAGCCGGACCATGCCCATACGGTTCACTGTGGTAGATCTCAACTTCCCCTACAATGCCATCATGGGGCTCCCACTCATTAATAAGATCAAGGCAGCAATCTTTCCCCATCAACTCTTGCTGCAATTCGAGACAGATAATGGACAAGTTGGCATTCTCAAGGGAGACCAAGTGACGGCTCGCCAATGCCTCGTAAACACCCTGAAGCGCGGGTCTTCCGAGACACCTGCAAAAAGAAAAAGGGAAGACAATGTCCCAGCTGTCATGAGCGTGTACAAGGAAAACCCCAGCACGCATGAAAGGCCTCGCCCCATAGAACGATACGAGGAAGTAGACATGTTCGAGGGGAAACAAATCAAGGTAGGGAAAGATCTTCCTAGCACGGTCAAACAGGACATAGTGGCCACCATTGCTGAGTTCCGCGACGTCTTTGCTTTTTGCACGGAAGAAATGCCTGGCATCCCTACCAATGTCGCGTGTCATAAACTTGACATCAAACCAGGCTATAAACCCATAAAACAAAAGCTACGACATCAAGGAAGAGAGCGAACTGAGGCCGCCAAGGAGGAAGTCGAGAAGTTGTTGAGAGCCGGGTTTATTAAAGAATGCAAATACTCTGAGTGGCTATCCAACGTTGTCCTGGTAAAAAAACCAAATGGCAAGTGGAGGATGTGCGTCGACTTCACGGACCTGAATAAGGCGTGCCCTAAAGACGATTACCCACTTCCAAAGATAGATCATCTGGTGGATTCTACAGCAGGCCATGCATTATTAAGCTTCATGGATGCCAATGCCGGCTATCATCAGATTCCGTTGGCAATTGAAGACCAACCTCACACGGCCTTCATTACCAGCATGGGAGTCTATTGCTACAAGGTTATGCCCTTCGGATTAAAAAACGCGGGGGCAACTTATCAAAGGATGGTCAACAAGGTCTTCCAATCTCAGATTGGACGGAACTTAGAAGTATATGTAGATGACATGATCACAAAAAGCAGACAAGCAAGTCAGCACGCCGCAGACTTACGAGAGACGTTCCTTACCCTTCGAAAGCACCAAATGAAACTCAATCCTGACAAGTGTGTGTTTGGAGTTACCGGAGGAAAGTGCCTCGGCTTCCTGGTAGACGAACGAGGCATTGAAGCAAATCCTGATAAGATCCGGACTATACAGAACATGAGATCTCCCACCTCAGTAAAAGAAGTACAAAAGCTCACGGGGTGCGTGGCTGCTCTTGGAAGATTCCTTTCCAAGTCCGCGGATAAATGTTCACCCTTCTTTAAAACAATAAAACAACAGAAGTTCGAGTGGACAGCAGAAGCAGAAGAGTCCTTCCGCCAACTTAAAGAGCACCTGTCCACCTTGCCAAAACTAGTTTCGCCCATCAAAGGGGAGAAGCTAGTCCTATATGTCTCTGTCTCCGAATATTCGTTATCCGGAGTACTGGTTGCGGAAAGGGAAAAGAAACAGCTTCCTATATATTATGTAAGTCATGCATTCCGTGGCTCGGAGGGAAACTACGGTGAAGTCGAAAAAGTCATATTCGCAATCGTCATGGCAAGCAGGAAATTGAAGCCCTACTTTCAATCCCACTAGATCATCGTCCGGACTGATCAACCTTTGAAAAAGATTCTGGAAGGGAAAAATAAGTCAAGCCGCGTCACAGATTGGGCAAACCAGCTAGCGGATTTCGGCATCGAATATGAGCCTCGAACAGCAATCAAAGCCCAAGCTCTGGCTGACTTCATTGCTGAAAGCACTCTCCCCTATCATCCTGAGCCCAATCAGGAATGGAAGTTGTATGTAGATGGGTCCTCAACACAATCAGCAAGTGGGGCTGGACTCCTCATTGTGTCTTCCGCCGGGGTCCGTATGGAAAGGGCGGTCAGGTTCGAGTTCGCAGCATCCAACAACGAGGCCGAATATGAAGCATTGTTGATGGGACTGAGAATTTGCTACGAAGCGGGAGCCAAAAAATTGTCCGCCTTCTCTGACTCCCAATTGATTGTTGGACAAGTGAACGGGGAATTCGAAGCTAAAGATGATAGCATGAAAATGTACCTACAGCAAGTAAAGGAATTTGTTCAAAAATTCGGCAAATTCACGTTGGAGCATATTCCAAGATCCCAGAATGCCCAGGCTGATTCCTTAGCGAAGCTTGCCAGCTCAGCAGAAACATCCGCGGCTCGAGACATAATCTGGGAAGTGCTTCCTAACCCCAGCATCAACTTCATGGTCGATACCATCGACAGATCAGAAACATGGATGGAGCCATACATCGAATATTTGCGGAATCAGACGCTTCCCCAAGATGAAAGTCAGGCCAAAATGCTCCGGAAGAAAGCCAGATGGTTCGAACTCCACGAAGGAACGCTTTACAAGAAGTCATATACACACCCCCTCCTGAAATGCGTATCCCCTGAAGAAGGAAACTATATCCTCCGCGAAATACACGAAGGTGGATGCGGTATACACCAAGGAGTACGAACTGTCATTGGGAAAGTCCTTAGAAGTGGATATTATTGGCCCTCACTCCGAGAAGACGCGGAGTATTTGATCAAAAGATGTCCTGAATGTCAGTACCACTCAAAGATAGGAAGGAAGCCATCTAATTACTTGACCGCCATGCAAGCCGTCCTGCCTTTCGACAAGTGGGGCATGGACCTCCTTGGCCCCTTCCCTCCGGCAAAAGGGCAACGCAAATTCATCATTGTGGCCATTGATTATTTCACAAAATATGTAGAAGCGGAAGCCCTTAGCTCAATCACGGACAAATAAGTCTGTCAGTTTATATGGAGGAATATCATCACAAGGTACGGCATCCCCCGGGTGATCATAACAGATAATGGAAGGCAGTTCGTCAGCAAAAACACCATCGAGTACTGCGACAAGTTTAACATCCAAATCAGATTCAGTTCAGTGTCCAGGCCGCAAACTAATGGTCAAGTAGAGTCCGCGAACAAAGAGATCCTGAATGGCATTAAGAAGAAGATAGAGGGGGTCAAAGGTAATTGGGATGAAGAACTACCAGGCATCTTATGGGCAAGTCGAACAACCATCAAAGACGGAACGGGGCATACACCTTTCTCTTTAGTATACGGATCAGAAGCCGTGCTCCCAGTTGAAATAGGCGTACCCTCTACAAGGGTCACCTACTACTCACACGACGAAAATGAGGAAGGAAAAAGAGCAAACTTAGATCTGCTGCCAGAGACAAGAGGAAACGCAATGCTGAGATCAATAGCACAAAAACAAAAGATGATCCGTAGCTTCAATCGCCACGTCAAAACCAGACGCATTCAAATTGGTGATTTGGTTCTCCGAAAAATAGAAGCTACGGGAAAGAGTGTGGAGAAAGGAAAGTTAGGAGCCAACTGGGACGGACCTTTCAAAGTCACCCACGTCATCAAACCAGGAACTTTCGAACTAGAAGACATGAAAGGGAAAAAACTACCCCGACCATGGAATGGAGACCATTTGAAAAAATTCTTCATTTAATAAAATTTGCAAGGGGCAATCGGTAAGCACCAGCATAAACAGCCTCATCAGTGACAGACTCATCAGTACCAATCCGCGACATCAGTCATTCCGCAACATCAGTCATTCCGCAACATAGTTGCGTTGTAATTCAAAATTACTTCCAATCATCGCTTGTATCCTTATCAATCATTAATAAACAGGTTTTTATTTTCAGATTATCCGGCTCTTATGTTCGCAAATATTTAGTAAAAATCTTTTGCAAATCTTATTAAATCAGTAATATCCATAAGACGGACCCCCTGAGAGGGGTCCCATTATCAAATTATTCTGTCACTAACGAACTTGTGATACGTATAAGTCGAACCCTTAGGCTAGGGTTCCAAGATCAAAAATCACTTGAAGTATTTGACATCTGTTCGTAACATCGATAAGTCGGACCCCCAGTTTGGGGTCCCTAAAGTCCAAAATATTCTAAGTTTTTACAATGATGTTTCCCAACCGGGATATCGATAAGTCGGACCCCCAGTTTGGGGTCCCTAAAGTTCAAAATATTCTAAATGATGTTTCCCAACCAGGACATCGATAAGTCGGACCCCCAGTTTGCGGTCCCTGAGTTCAAAAAATCCCAACTCTCCCACTAAGATACCCCGCAACCGGGACATCGACAAGTCGGACCCCCTTACTGGGGTCTAAGGGCTGAAAATATTCTAAGTACAACTCTCCTTGATGTCGCCTGCGCGTGACATCGAAAAATCACGCCCTCTGCTAATACGATTAAGCAATATTCCGCGGCCTCAGACGAGAGAAGCCACGGCTCAACGAATAAAAGCATGGATACCACGAATAAACTCCATAATCAGGAATATATATACATCAAAATATTCAGAATACAGAGTTGGATATTTGCAAAAATCAAATTACAATACTACAAGACTATACATTCTCCAAAAAAGCCTCAACGTCTTGATCCGGCGGCAGAGGAGATCCGATCCTTCCCTCTTCAAGACTGGGGGTGAAGCTTACATAATCTTCAACGTTAAAAGGCTCCACCCCGATCTCGGACAGCTCTTGGGACAAGCCCTGGAGGTTCCTACCTTCATCAATAATAAGATTCGATAGATCAAGGCACAAAACCTCCAGGTTGGAGAGCGTCAAGTTTTTCGGGACATCTGACGCCGGAGGAGAAGAGAGAGCCAGCTGATCCAAGTCGAGACATAAAGCCTCCCTCTCAGCCTCAGCATCCATCCTTTCGGACCAGGCTCTCTTTTCATCCGCATCCCAAGCAGCGTCGACCAGTACCGCCGACTCCCCGTCCAAGACAGGAGCAAGGTTGGACAAGGCTTCACTCCCCTTCTGATCAGCAGTTTGCTGAAGGGAGGTAAAATCCATGCCCAACTCTGCGGCAGCCAAACGATACTTTTCGTCACTGATCAGGGTTCCGGCTCTCACCATCTCCGCCGTCAGATCTCCAAGAAACTTCGACGCTTCCGGCTCATCCGAAAGAAGCCAGTCTCGAGCTATCCGGGCCTTCCTGGTTAAGCACAGTTTATACACCTTAGCCGCGGATAGGATCATCTTGAAGTGGGCAGAATCAGTCAATACTTGCTGCATAAGTTGCTGGTTCTGATGAACGAGCTTGGCATGGGTATCCATCAGCAAGCCGACTTCATGGCCGAGGCTCGCAGACCTGGTGGAAGCAGCATCTAAGTTCTCGACGGTCTGGTCCAGCTGCTTCCTTGCCCTTTCCCGCCATTGTTCGGTCCTGACCAAGCGTTCTTTCAGCTCAGAACACTTGGCCAGTTTCTCTTTTAGGCCCGGCAGGTCCTCCCGCAATTTTGATAATTCGTCATTCAGCTCCTCACAGCGGGAGGTAAGGGCGGCCATGGTTTCTTGGTCTGCAGCACTTTGACGGTTTGCGTCGAGCTCAAAAGCCAACCGTATGAACGCCTGCAAAGGAACGGCAACTAAAGAAATCCGGAAACCAAGTAATCACACCACTAAGCATAAAAAAGTCATTACCTCTGCCGCCGAAGCTTGTGCCTGACGCACCCTATCACGGGGGGGCATGGACTCTAGTAGGTCGACGTCCACCTTGCTGATTAAGTTGGACGTCGCCCTGTTAAAACGAACAATTAAGCCCTTATGCCCCAACTCCGGAAAGGGTGTCTCGTGTCGAAAAGGGGAAACTTCCCGACGACGATAAACCTCAGCAAACTGCGATGAGGGAGCCGCGGAAGACTCCCCCACCTTCTCCTTCCCCTTGTTCGAAGCTGGCCGTGGAGAGTCCGAAGGGGGCGACGCCTCCTCATCAACCGACGTTATGCGGAGAGGTACGGCCGTAGGGATCGTACCCACAGAGGGCCTCTTGGCCGAGCTCTCCTTGTGGGAAGAAGAATCCCGCTTCCTCTTCTTCTTCCCACTCTTTTTCACCCCCCTTGTCTGTGGAGGAATCACCCTCTCAGATTCATCGGGGATGTGAATTTGTTTTCTCTCCTCGAGAAGTCGGAGAGCCTCTTGCTCTGTGGGCACGTCCTCCAGACCCTTCTCTACAGTCGCCGAGTCCTACAAAAGAAAAAGTTAGGAAGAATCAACAGAAATCTTTCATAACGAAGAATTTTGTGAAGTTATACCTTCGGAGGAAGGGGAAGAGGCTTATCCTCGGGTCGCTGGATGGCCCCTTGAGCAAGTCTTAGAACGCTGAATTTCTTCATCAGCTCCGGACTCTTCGCTCGAAGATTCTCCTTGGCTATCCCTGTAAAACCGCGAGTTAGAAACAGTTAAACATGTCATAAGAAAGAGAAGGAAGAAACCCGGCAACTCTTACTCCGATCGATAGCCAAGCTGATGCCGAATGCTGAGAGGAGGTTCTCGTTCTCCAACTCAGGGCGACCGGGTATCCAATTAAGTTGGACGTTCATTGGTTTCCTTCCCAATTGAACGTCCATCTTTGCGTATTCAATGATCACCGCGTCACTAAAAGAACACTGCGGGATCCCATTATTAAAACCCGCGAGGTTGGGTTTAATATCAAAAGAGGTCTTGATATTCCATCCCTCTGAGTTATATAAAAATGCAAATTTCGTCCTATACCCCTTCTGGTTATCGGGGAGGTCTTGGACTATCTTCAGTCCTCGACGGTGTGTAAAAGTAATCCAGCCACAGCCGTATGATTGCGAATTACATAGGCGGGCTCTGAATATATATCTAAAAGCTGTGAGTGTTGGTGGCACGGCCAAAACTTTGCATAAGATCAAAAAGGCCACCATACAACCCCAGGCGTTTGGGTATAACTCGGGCACTGAAATGTTCAAAAACTCTAACACCTCCCTAAAAAACGGGTGAAGAGGAAATCTGAGCCCTAATTCAAAAGAAGGAAAGTATACAGCTATACAATGTGGGGGAGGAAACCTAACGGTGTCATAATTCCCCGGGGTAATAATGTTTATATTGTCCTTCAAACCCCATTTTTGAGAGATGGCCTCCCGGCGGTTGTCTATATCTCTTTTGGTCTGTAAATCAATGAAGTAGTTTAGGGGCCCGCCGTTTGGAATGTAGAACGGAGGAGGAACTGGCGCTGCACTCTCCCTTCCAGAAGACTCGGCTGATCCTTCAAGGTTTTCCATATCTACATACAATAACCCTTCTAGGTCAGGATTTATTCGCGGCAAGTAATTTGGAAAGAAAGCAATGCTCACTTCCCAAGGAGCAGTTTTCATAATCTCCGGAGGGCATATAGGGGATACAGACGACTCATCCCCAGCTTTTATTGGTTCATAATGGGGGGTAATTCTCACCGAACTACTTTCATCCGAGTCATTTATTGGTAACCCCTTTTTATTAAGACGCCTACGTACTATCAAAGGAGTTTCCGGTAAGTTAGTAGGGTTGGTGTCTGAGTTAGCTATAGTCTCTTGAGTAGTCGCGACATCCATGTTAATAATAAAGTAGTAGTCGAAACTTGTAGAGAATAGAGACTAAATTCATAAACAAATTCAAAGTTCTAGGCTAACATTCAAGAACAGTTTGAAGAATAACTTGAAGAAATTCAAAAAATCTGGGAAAAGTTTGAATACCTTAAAAAGAAATTTGAAGATTTGTCAGAAACTTGATGAAGATCTGTCAGAAACCTTGAAGATCTTCGAAGGATTTGTCAGAAGTTTGAAGGAGGGATGAAGATTGTCCGAGCGTTTCTCTCTACTTTCTCTTTCTTGCAATTTGAAGATTTGAGGGAGTTAATGAAGATTAGGTGAAATGGAACTATTCCAACTACCCTATTTATTGCAGCAATAAATGCTTCACTTGGGACTTGAGCACTCGAACGAAAGGGTGGAATTCCGGAGGAAAGCTGGGAAGTCGATAAGTCGGACTCCCAATAAGGGGAAGACAGATTTTTCTTAAGTGTTTAGTAATGACCGTGAAGTCTATTAGTCGGACCCTAGCTGAAAGGGTAATGTTGCGAAATTTTTCTAAGTGTTAATTCTTGAATATAGCCGGAAGGTCGAAAAGTCGGACCCCCAATTAGAGAGGAACGTCATAAATTTGTTTGAGTGTCAAAGCCATCCAACCGGTGGGTCGACAAGTCAGACCCCCAGGGAGGGGTGGAGCAGATAATTATTCAAGTCCTTTTAGCACTCGAATATGTCCGGAGAGTCGATAAGTCAGACCCTAAACTGAACCTCCAGAAAGGAAAATCATTTTAAGTATAGAGATTACCCATTCAACCGTCCGACTTATGGACACGGCGGGTGAAATGTGATGGAAGGAAATATGAAAATATCTCAAGGGCGAAGGAAATCCGTGTGGTCAATAAGTCGGACTCCTTGGTGCACTCAGTCATGATGTAGAAATTCTAAGTATGAGAGAAGTCCCATATTTCTGTATGATTGAAGACACGGGTCTGCGAGCTGGTTCCCCGTCATAAAAGAGGAGGGGTGAAAAGTAAAGTGGCTGATTCCCATATTCATCCGTGTGGTCGATAAGTCGGACCCCCAAATGACCCTAGTCCAGGTGAAAAATTCTAAGTATAGAACCTCTCATGTGTGTCCGTGGGATTGAAGATGCGAGTTATGGGGCTCATTCCGTATCATGCTAGAATAAAGGGGGCTGCTTTGACGGAGTACTGAACATTTTTATCTTTTCACAAATATCAAAGATATCCGTGTGGTCGATAAGTCGGACCCCCAGGTGGTCCTTCTCTTTCTCAAAATATTCTAAGTGTTGAAGAGGGATTCTCGTGCTGAACTCGCGAGTGAAGACGCAAACTATTAGTTCGCAGCATAGTTCAACCATAGGTGTAGAAATATCTTGAGAATGCTATGCCGCGTCATTACTAGGGATCCGATTCGTAAATACCCTTGGCGTTACGCGGCATCAGTTCAAAACAGACAGTTGATTTAATCCGCACAGTAGATAAGTCGGACCCTCCTTTGGTGTTTTGTTGAAAACATTTTAAGTGTGGGGATTTCTGCGATATCAGTGAAGCAAGGGCCGAGACATGATGTCGCGGAATCAAGATCCCACATTCACTACTTCGCTGTTGTGTTATAACACGTCTGGGGCTACTCCGCGGCATACTTCAAGCCGCGGCTTCATATGCCTATTTGACCCAGATTCAATACGTTCTCACCGGACAAGCTTAAAAAGGTCGTATCTTTTTCATTACAACTCGGAATTCAGTACAAGAACTGTCGATTCAAAGCTTGCAAGCTCAATTTTCATGATCCATGAGGAGATTCGCCAGGTTGGGTATATGTTTTACCTCATGGGGCTTTCAAATGTTCTCTACGATCATTAAATCAAGCTCCGACGGGCACCTGTTTTTCCGCATAAAGGAGGATGTTTCCAGTCGTTGTGGCTCTCTTTTCACATCATCCTTCATGCGTGGGGCTAAATGTCATGGTATTGTTTACTCAATTATTTTATTTATTTATTAATTAGCATCATATTACTAAAATACCCTTTGACCTTTTCGGGTTGACTTTGACTTTTGGTCAATGGGCTTTCTGCTGGACTTCCCATCCTCCTTGGAGGGCTCATGGGATTTTTACCTTCAGAATACTTAACTTCCCTGTCATCTATCTTCTTTGGCCATCCTCCTTTTAAGGAGAATAACTGCCCACCACCTTCCACTCTTCAATCATGCTTGGCTCTCCTTGTTTCAAGGTGAATAATTGTCCATTCTTCCCATGACCAGTCCACCTCCCATTACTCCCACTACTCCCATGATCTTCCACCTCTCCTCTCTGAAGTAACTTCCTCCTTCAACATTATAAATAGGGACAACCATCAGAAAGGAAGAGGGATCTAAAAAATAACTCTCTTAAGCATCCTTGCTCATACTCCACTTCATTAGCATACCAACACTCCAATAATATCACCCACTGCATCTTTTTGTATTTATTCTGTAATCACTTACTCCATATTCTCATATCCACGTTCTAACTTGAGCGTCGAAGGGGTTTTCCGGGAGATCACCCCCCGGACAAGGCTAACGTGTTGTGTTGCAGGAATTCAGGTCGCTTCCTCTCATAAGTCGCTTCTCTTGATCCCACTTCTACTTATCTCCAGGTATTTCAAGTGTATCCCACTTCCTCGTTTCATTACCGAAACACTTAGGTTTGGTGCAATTTGAGATTTTTCAATCTATCATGAAATATATTATGTTTTCATCAAAAGATTAATTAAAAATTATATATTAATAGGCTACATTATTCTTATAAACGAAAAGTACATTAACAAATTAAACCATATATATAAGAGCTAAAATAACACATTAAAAACATAAATGCACCTATAATACAAATCAAATATTAATAAACAAAACCACACCTATAGAACCAAATCGTACAAATTATTTTACACTTATGGTACCGATGTTGTAATACCCCAGATTTAGCTTGAAAAGGGATTGATAGACTACTTATATCAACAAGGTGCATCTTCTTTTTAGGAGCTCATTTGCTAAGAACTCCACATTTAAGCGTGCTTTGTGGGGAGCAATCTTAGAATGGGTGACCTCCTAGGAAGCTTTCTCGGGCGCGCACGAGTGAGGCTAAAGTACGCTGGAAAGACTTGTGTTGATCTGTGGGGCCAGTCTACAGTCTCCATGAGTAGTCACCGATGGTCCGTTGAGTTGGGGTGTTACAAATGTAAATCATGAAAAGCACGTTGACTTGGTCAAATTGTCAACTTGACCTTGTCAAGAGTCAAGGTGTTAGTCAAAGAGAAATCATATTTGCCACAACGTAACTAATGAAGGTTAAGGTCTTGTTTGGATTAGAGAGCAAGTATCACTTTTTCATGTAAGGTTTTAAATTCAATTTTTACCTAAACTTCCTCCTATCAGGTAGTAAAAAAAAATCAAATTATGAACAAAGCCTTAGATGATCAGAATTTTACATCACTAGTTTGGACCAAGTCTTTTAGTCCTCTTATGATATGAAGTAAACAAGGGGGCAAATCTTTACTAAAGGGAATGTATATTAACTAGTAGTTTGTATTCAACCATGAATAAACTTTAAGTCTATCAGAGGAAATGGATACTCTTTTTATACATAAATTAGTATTTAGTGCTTGATGTAAACTTTTATGTAACTTTATTATTATTATTATTGGAATGATCGTGTATTTATCTCCTTTTCATGTTATTTTCCTTTGTTCCCATTTCACTAAAAATAGGAAATAATATTTAAGAATACCGTTAAGTCTGAGTGAAACTTACAATTACTTATTCGAGTTACTCTTATATTTTCTAGTTCAAAAAACTAAGCGTTCTCAAGTTTGACTTGAAGAATTGCGTAGTAAAGTGAGTGTTTCTTTTCAATGTATTTCGTGATTCTTACAGGTTGAGTTTTTATTGGTTAAGTTATACACTCATTATGTTTGAGTGCGTATTTTTTGCCTAAATATTCTAATTTGTCATGTTGTAAATTTCATATTCTTTCCTTACTTTGAAAACAAACCTTAGCCCCACAAATTCAACCCTATTTTACCCCCAACTTTTATAAATCAAACACGTTTTTTTCTTTCTCTAAATCTATATGACATTGTAAAGTCTAATATCCTTTTATAAGATTTTTCATCATTTAATGAATTCTATATGAAAGAAGTTGGAGACTTTGCTACTCTTATTCACTGTTATAGTCGTATTTTATTTTTGCACGTTATAATATACACATATTCAAATATAAATATTTCAAATGGTATTTAATTAAAAATCATAAAATATTAATGTTAATAAAATTTACATCAAAACGAATCAAATAAAATTTCTTTTAACTATATTTTTATTATAGACTAGTAATAAAATATAATTAAAAATATCGAATGAATATTAAAAAAAGCAAGTGAGACAATAATAGTGAATAATAGAGTAATATTTTTAAAAAAAAACATGTAAGTGTTGTCGAAGCAATGATTTTCTTTTAAGGGAAAATTGTTAATAATAAATCAACTTAGCTTGATCCGTTGAAAATAAACTTACTTATTGTGTATTTTAAAATAAATCCATTTATTAGATATATTTGTTAAAAATAAACTAACCTATTATTTATTTGTTTACAAACATCTTCAAAGTTTTTTTGTGACCAATAATTATTAATAAGCAATAGTTAATTTTATTTTCATCAAGATAGATTTATTTAAAAATAATTAAAAATTAAATTTATTTTCAGCAAATTAAGAAAAATTAATTTATTTTTAACATTTTTTCTCTCCTTTTAATAATGTCGTTATATTGACACACGACAACCAAAACCAACAACTTTTCTCCTCCTCATTCCTTAATCTTCCCTTGCCAATTTGCGCCCTTTCCACTCCACCGTTCCCCACACGGTCTCATTCTCTCTCCTCCCTTTTTTTCTGCTTCTTCCAAATTTTGATCGAAAACCCCATCTAGCGCTAACTCCATCTCCAAATTCAGGTATTATATTTTTCTTAATTGCTTCTGATGTTGTTTTCCTTTTCCAAATTGTTAAATTATTGCCAAATTTCGAGTAAACTATTCAGTTTTGTTCGTCAACTGTAGTGCTCAATTATTTATGTTGTATCTTATTTGATTTTGCTATTTATATCAACTTCAATGGTAGTAAAATTGGTGATTTTAAGTGAATTGTGCATTGGTTGTAGGAAAATCGATGAACATATGTGGAATTATTAGAAATATTTAAGATTCTGAGAAATTTTCTTGATCAGTGAAGATTTAGGGTTTATGCGAAATCGTTGGATTAATTCTACTGTTTTGTGTTTAATTATAGTAATTTTTGAGCTCTGCTTTGAGTTTCTCGTTGCAGGGATTAGTTTTATGGACTTTTGAATACTGAAGTCAATTTTGGTTATTAGTTTTGAATTTGGATTGAGCTGAAAAGTTACAGTTTGATGTTCGAATTGTGATTGCCATCACACTATATTTTGATATTTGTTGTTGAATTATGATGTTCTTTCAGCTACGTAAGACGGTGATGTGTAATTTTTTGGAAATCATTTATATTTTTTCTTCTTAGGTGTTGGGTTGCCATTTTATTTTGAAGTCAGTTTTGATTATTTTCAGACGAAATGACATCTCCTTCTGAGTCATGGATGCGGGAGTATAATGAAGCATCAAAGCTTGCTGATGATATAAATAGTATGGTATCAGAAGCTAGTGCTTTACCAGCAACTGGAACACAGACACAGCGTCATTTTTCTGCTACCCGAAGAAAGATCACCATATTAAATAACAAACTCGAGAATTTGGAGTCAGTTTTAGCGAAGCTTCCAAGCTTGCGAGCTATGTAAGTATCTAAATGTAAATTACCTGTTTTTATGCTAAGCGACTACATGTTCTTCCCTGGTATTCATAATTGTAGTGTTTTGTGTTTAACTGTTTATCATGAATCATGACTGTATAAAATTTTTCTAGAGGTTATGTGTGATTACATTTCTATGATGAATGTTTCTCCTCATAATTAGGTTTCTTTTTGTTATAAGGTGAATTGGTAGCCTATCAATTCCTCATATATTTGAAACTACAATGATAAGACTATGTATCTTGTTTTTGGTCTTATGCGAAGCTTATACCCAAGTGCGGACCTAGTGTATTATATATAAGCAGGGGTTTGCACTTTGCATAATATGCAACCCCACTTCAAAAGTATAAGAGTTGTAGAATAAAGAATTGTTTGTGACAATTAATGCCAGCTATACTCTTCCACTAAGATGTAATTGATATTTTTGTTACCGTTTTTGCTATTAAGTACTTAAATACTTTATGACATAAGTCGAGTATATTTTGTGGACGTTGTAGTACATAATCAATTAAGATGCACAACCTCATCCTTAAATCCTAGGTCCATGGTCCGCCAGTGCTTATACCATTAAACTTGTCATAGTGATATGCATTAAAGTTAACGTTGAAAGAGTCGTGAAAGTCCAAATTTGGGATTTAGTTTCATATTTTCATATCAATATGCTTTAACAAATTACTCTCCAAGTTTCAAATTTACCTTAAACTCAAAATTGGAATTTTTTTAATGAAAAAGACGAAGTTGGCTGCAGATATCACGGAGGTAAAAGAGCCAAGAATGGTATAATGGTTTTGAAAACATTTTTGTGATCTGCATATTCCTCGCCCTGCTTCTATATGTGAGGTTATGTGCATGAATTTAGGCATCGACTCTTTCTTCCTTTTTATCACGAGTTACTTTTGTATGGTGAGATACAAACTGATTAAGCATATTCTTCCGACTCCCATGAGTTCCTATCTGTTAAGATTGATGTCTGAGTGATTTACTAGCTGAAACATTGGGGTCATGTACTGAACAAAACTCCATGCATCCCCTACATTACAGCACTTCAGGGAAATTTCTCAAAAAGCAAGAGATTAAGCACGACGGAACTGCCCTCAATTTGAGTAGTGTGAAAATAGATGGAGTGGTTTTGGCTTTTGTTATATAGTGAACTAACTCTGTCACTCTTATTTTGCTCTTGATAGTGTTTCCTTGGGAGGAGAAATATGACTGTCAGGAGCAATGTAAAAGGGACAGAGGTCTATCGTAGTTTTGTGTTCTAGCTATAGGATTAGGACCTGACTACTTGATCCGCAAATTATTTTTCCAAGATGGTTTTTTTATTTGGGATTGAAATGCTTGACTTGGGAACATTTAACTTATTCAATATTCAACAATTATGATTCAAGTAGCTTTCATAAATTTTGGGCTTGAATTGAAAATAGAGTAGCTTTTGATCCTTACTATGACTATTGTTCAGATTTGGGCAAAACCTTCTTTCTTAACTGCATGGTTAAGGTGAGTTTACAATTGCATAAATTGAATATGATTTTCTTTTTTGTGGCTGCATATCAGCATATCTAACCTATATGTGATTTTGCTTGGTTACTTAAAAGAGTAATATGTATTCTGAGCAGATATTGTTATTTGTTCCCGATGTAACAGTAATGGGTGAATAAGCATTGCTCTTAGGATTGAATATTTCTATGGCCTTTTTTTTAATTGCTCTGAATTAGTTACACATTCGATGAAGGAATGCTGATGATGTTTATGATAGTAGGCATAGTTCATGAAGGCTGCAAATTGCAAAGGCAATAGCATTTGGCAGAAGACATTGACTTATTCTACTGAACTAGGATAACCCTTATTAATTTTTCTAAAAAGGAAAAAGAGTATTTTGGTCCAATGGATACAGGTAAAAAGAGACAAAGGGATAGCATTTGATATAGTTACATTGTTTTATCTTTTTGTCCTTAACCTAATGTTGGTGGAAAATTAGACTAGTATATTTAAAAATGAGACTGTGATATCTGTTGTTAACCTTATGATTTGTTTTACTCTTTTTTTATCAAATATATATTATCCCCTTTCTTTTTTACTTTATGGATTTCTTGGGTGTCATGCATTGCTGATTCTATACATGTTGATTCAGAACAGGGAAAGAGATAAACAGACGAAATGACTTGCTGACAAATTTGAAATCCAAGGTTAATCATATGGCAAACACTCTCAATTCGCACAGTGCTGCTTACAGGGATCGGTTGTTAGGTCCAGATTTGAAGTCAGACGATGTAATGAAGAGAGCATCTAACATGGACAACCAAGGGATTGTAGGCTTTCAACGTCAGATTATGAGAGGTATGGAAAGAAGCTTACATGTTTGAATTTTATGGTCTTTCCTTTAGGCACATTGCTAAGTGTCATTTTCTTTTCTTGTTTACTTGATGTCTAAGCAGAACAAGACGAGGGCCTTGAGCAATTAGAGGAGACAGTAATAAGTACAAAACACATAGCATTAGCAGTCAATGAAGAGCTCAACCTCCACACAAGGCTCCTGGTAGTGTATCAGAATTTTTTATTTTTTATTTGGGAGGGGAGGGGGGTTATGGTGTAAATATGATCATTCTTATTTTACTTATTGATGCATGATAAAGAAAAGAGTACCTAGACCCAATCTACGAGGTCATAAGCACTTTCAAAATTTTGATGTAGGATACCTTGGATGATCACGTGGAGTCTACAAATTCTCGCTTGCAGGTTAATACCTTGTCTCTACTTTAATTGTTGTATGCCTTTTGGGTTACCATTGTATATTCTGCTTTTGTCAAACACTTAAGTCTACTATTTTCAAGTCTGCTTCGTGCTCTACAGTTTTTCTTTCCCATCTCCTGGTAATTGAGATAGCACTTGAAAAAGTTTTTGTCTTATCACAAACAGTGCTTCAATGATTGTTGAAAACGACTAAATGAGTGTGCTTGTTTACCTGTGATATGCAATATCTATTAACTTCATATAGTAGGGTCTAACCACTGAAACTAGTCAAGATTGTGAATTGTGATTACTGGTTGTGAATGTAAGGCAAGATACTGGGACATACTCTCTTGGGGCCTGGGGGTTTAGGATTACGACTATTTTTTCTATTTTTTCTCTTTCAAGGTTGAGCTACTCTTGTAAGAGACTGTCTCTCGATAAGAAGAACTCAGAACAAGGAGCCCATATGCTAAATAATTGTATTAGTTGAGTTATTCAGCCTATGTATGGAGAATGTCTTACGGTGAGACCGTCTCACACAAGAATTTGTGTTCAAGGTTTCATTTTTCTCCACATGATAAATAAACGATTTACAACTTCATTTTGTGATTTTGTGTAAATTTATTTATATTTCCTCAGTCCTTATTCATTGTTATGGGTCATTGTGCAGCGTATTCAAAAGAAATTGGCGATTTTCAATAAACGCACCAAGGGAGGTTGTACGTGCTTGTTACTACTGGTTGTCTTGATTGTGTTTCTCATCCTTGTCGTACTGGCACTGATCAAATATGTGTAGACCTTTGTTTGGTACGTTCGATTATGCTTTACTCATTTCGAGAGAAATTTTCTTAATTTCTTCGTGTTTCTGTGATTGGGCCTTGCGGGCGTCACTTCACTCTTCTCATTAAAATTTCCTTCACATTACTTAATCTTTTGCATTCTTTTGTAGGTATTTGCTACTACCATAGAATGTTTCTTCACAGTACTTAAACTGTTGAACACTTTAATAGAAGTGTATATATTGGGATCTGCTTATGTTTCATTGCTGGAACTACCTATTTAGCCTATCTATGGTGATTATGGATATCCTTCTTGAAATATGAAGTGTGTAAATTCATTCGCCTTTTGTTGTCAACAAATTTCGCTATCGTGTTAGCAGCGATTTCCCATGCTTATTTGTTTTGGTTTATATTATCTACCCATATTATCGGGATCAAGGCTTATCGTAATTGATTTAATTAAAATTAATATCATTATTATTGTTATTGCTACAAATGGCCAATGTTTCTTTTAGTTAATATTCAGCATCTGCTAAATTTGTACATCTAATGGCCAGTTTTATCATCAGCATTTGTTCCGTAGAAAGAGGCAAATCTAAGGGCATGCTTGGATTGGGCGTAAATATTTAAGGGGGAAATAAAGTCAAACTAATAAATTAAAAGCAAATAGAGATGCATTTGAAGTAGTCGAGATAGTTGTGAATAAGGTAAAATGAGCATGAAATAAAAATAATGAAGGAAAAAGAAGTTAATTTCTCCTATTATGAAGGTAATATATTCCCCCATCCTCCCCTAGGATAAATATTTACCCCATAAAATTAAGAGTTTCCTTTATTTTTTATTACTTTGCAACCATTTTTCCACCTCTACAACTCACTAATTTTTTATTTATCAACTTTATTTTCTTGCTTTGACTTTTTTTACCCCTCAAATATTTACCCTCAATCCAAGCATGCCCTAAAATAAAATTTGTTCCGGTTAAAAATAGACTTCATATCGACGATGAATCACTACTTCTCAGCGACACCGTAGAAAGAGGCAAATTTAGAATAAAATTTGTTTCGGTTAAAAATAGGAAACAATCAAATGAATGAGTACCTTTGGGTGGTTGTAGTGGTAGAACGGTGGTTGGCCGGAGAACCATGGAATTTCTGCAAAATAAACACCAACAACCTCGGGACGGTCCCAGAGGCAGTGCCTTCGACGTCCAAGTTAGTACCCACTTTGAGCTACTATGAATGTATAGTAATATTATTAGTTTAGAGAGAGAAAGTACAACATTTTGCTATGTGAAAGCAAATGTCCGTTTATTTTATTTTCTTCCATCCTTCCTTTATTACCTCGTAAGAGGTATATATAGAGAGACTTTCTAGTAGGCTTTTTTGAAGAGTGGACTTAGGCCATTTAAAATGTAGGCTTATATTTTATTTACAAATAAAATTAAATGATATCGATAATATTTAAAAAAATGTACTTAAGGAGGTTTGAATTCAAGTCAATAGACTCACATAGCAAATCTTCTATCAACTTAAGGAGGTATATAAATTTATACTTCCTCCATTCTATTATACTTGCTACATATTAATTTTTACGCAATTCAATGCGTAATTTTAATCACTTATATCTTAAACAATTCTTAACTAAAAATTATAAAAATTTGATATGACGAAAATATGCGATTCGACGATTCAAACAGGACCTCACTTGACTATATTTTCTTCTTACACATTAGCAACAATATATAAAATAAACTTGAAAGATGAATAATACCATTATGTCTAATGTAGCAAGTATTTCAGAACGAAAAAAATACATAAGTAAAATATGTCCGTTGACCTCATTAACTAACCTCGGATATGCCTCAGGGACTAGAAATCACATTTATCTATCTTATGTTTACTTTTTAAAAACACAACTAATGTATATGTTAACATGTGAGACGACTTCAATTGGGTCAACTCAAACTATTTAGAAAAACTATTTTTTTTATAAATGAGAATTCAATTTGCATTATTTTTTAAAAATATTTTTATACTAACGAGCCTTTTGTATGAACTCCGTTCGATGGTTAGACAATCTTTTATAAGTCTGGCTGTGTTGAAAAAATAGTGAGGTGGCGGCATGCACTTTTACTACCTCAACACAACATTTTGCCGATAGGTTTAAATTGGTTTCTTTTGTTTTTGCCCTTATTCCTGATCTTATTTCACGCTTTGCGCTTTCTCGCTGTACGCCTTCCCCTCTCTCTCTCTCTCTCTCTCTCTCTCTCTCTTTCTCTCCCCCATTGAAGCGTACTCGAAATTCTCCATTGAAGAGGCTTCTGAGCTTTGAAGCAGTCTCTAAGGTTAGATGCTTCTTTTTCTTTAATCATCTAATATTAATTTTGACAATCTAGTGGTTAATCGTGTATTTAATTGTCAGTATATACTCAATTTAGGGTTCTTCGAAGCTGGATAATTGAACTATTGGTTATTGGTCAATTGAGATTTTTGAATTTTTGAATTGTAGTTTATTTATTTTATTTATAGGAAAAACACAAATTCTCAAATTCGGAGGGGTGGGGGAATGGTTTCAGGGGTAGGGGTTTCGAGTCTACGGCGGTTCGGATCAGGGAAAGGGATGCGAGTTTAGGGTGGTTTCGGGTTGGGGAACTTAAGTTTTGGGCGGTTTCGTTGGTGGGGCTGGGGCGGGGGTCTATTGCGCTCATGTGGCTCTGGAAGGAGGGTGGTTTCGGTGGTGGTGCAGGGGGAGGGGGTGGCTTTCGGGGCTGGGCTGGGGAGTGGCTGTCGGGCTGGGTGGGGAATTGTTTGATTAACTTTTTTGATTTTAGGGTTTTTGAATTTTAATTAGATAATTGAATTTATTTTAGATTTTGGGGTTTCATTTTTGAATTATCGAAGTTAATATGTTGGATTTTAGGGATTTTTGAATTCAAATCAAATGAGCTAGCAAGTTAATTTTTAGTTTGAATTTAAATTTTATTTATTTGTAATTTTATGTAATTGAGATTGGATGAAATCGGTTTTTTAGTGGTGATTCGATGAAATTAGGATGAAATCAGTTTTGGGAGTTGATATTCGAGTTGTTATTGTTGGGGTATTGTTTACTTGTTGTTAGAATTGGTTTTGGGATGTTGTTTACTTGTTGTTTGAATTGGTGTCTGGGTGGGGATGTTGTTTACTTGTTGTTATTCGAATTGGTGTTGGGTTGTTGTTTACTACATGTTCGAATTGGTTTTGAGGTGTTGTTGGATTGTTGTTGTTGTTGTTGTTGTTGTTGTTGGATTGTTGTTTGAATTATTCTTGGTATTGTTGTTGTACTTGGATTGAATTGAATTGTTTGAGTTGGATTGAATTGAATTGAATTGTTTGAGTTGGATTAATTTGATAAAAATTGTACTACTATTGGATTGTAATATAAATTTTTAAGTACTATTTGGTTGCAACATATGTTCATGTGTTCTATTGTACTGTAATATGAATTTTTAAAAAAATTTGGAATAAAATCAATTAAGAACTAGTGATCGGTACTTTACGTCCTTCAATAGTAATACCGCAAGTGCACGGCGTAGCGTAGTACGTCGGCAAATACGGGTCAAATCTACAGGGAGTGGGGTGTATATCAAGAGATTCTCAATCAATTAGTTGGTTCAACAACGTATATATAGATGTTTGTTGGTGTAATTAACTAAAACAAGAAAATAAAGACTAAAGCTAAAACAAAGTATAAAACAAGTAAAGATGCTAATTAACCAAGAACATAAGATCAAAGGAAATACAAACACATCAAAAGGTAATATGACGATGAAGAGGCAAAGACTAGGCTTTCTCACCAAAGTAGTGTTAATTATTAATCTTCAACCTAAGGTCATGGATATGGGTTATGGGGAAGAACACATCTTGGATACTAATGTTCTCTCTCGAGCAACAAAAGCTTCCTAAAACATACTCAACTACCTATTCTCATGGAGCTAAGCATATTTTAAGACATGGAGATGATTCAATTTTCAAGCATAGACTATCATTAGAAATCGACTCTCGCCCTCAATCCAATGACACTGCAACATGATAGCAAAATCCATCTTAAACCATAAACAACATAACCAAGCCAAAGGTAAAGAAAGCAAATCAAACTACATACATGGTGATGATGCCTAGCCTAAGCCAAATTGAACTACTCACTCATATTGAAATTGAACATAACTAAAGACATTGAATTCATGATAAATAACAACAAAATCAAAAGCAATAAATTGTAGAGAATAGGAATTACTAGCTTGGAATTCAATCCAAGGAAGACAACCAAATGAAGAATTAATGAATACCAATGATAAACTCCATGAGCTCCAATTGCAATCCAAATGTTTGATGAACTGCTTCAATAGATTGACTTAACCTCAATTACATGAATATATCAAATGATCTTCCTTAATGAACTAATCAAAAGTTTGAACCTTCTAATAAGTGTTTGAATAGAAATTGCAACTAAGAGTACAAGAATGAATCAAGGAAAATACATAAAGGAAGATTAAAACTAACTAATGAAAGCTTAAAATTCAGAACATGAGTTGTAGAAGAAATGGATGATTTGCTTGAGCCTTTTTCTTCTCTATTTATAGGAGGGAGGACAAGTGGTGGGTGGTGGCTTCATGATTTCTCCACCACCCTATGTGTGAGATAGGTAGGTTATAGATGGGTGGCAAATAGGGGTGGTGGAGCAGTAGAGTATGAGAGGAATAAGAAATGGGTAGGGCATCCAATCAGCAGCTTTTAAAAGCGTAATTATTTCTGACCGCCCAAATCGCTCGACCCGAGCCAATCCGCTCGACCTGTCGAGCGAGCATCAGGTACATAGGTCAAAATCTTTAAAAACAGAGCAGTCACAAAAAATAACTCCGCTCGACCCATTGAAAATGCTTCTGTCGACATTCTGAAGCTACTGGAAGTGAATAGTACTTTCACTCGACCCGAGCCAACATCGCTTGACCGGGTCGAGCGGCCTTCAGGATGGTCCTACCCAGCTTCTATCTCTAATACACGTCTTTTTCATGTTCGAGCAAGCTTGGCTCGACCCAGTTTTGGCCGAGTGGGCTTAGAAGGGTCTACTTTAGCTCCTTTTGGCCTTGTTTCCTTGACTTGGGTCATCAAGGTTTTGATTACTAGAGCTTTCGGAGTTAATATAGTATTGTATGCGCCAAATGTACTTGGTTTGTGATCGGTTTTGTTGAATATTACCTAAAATGCACAAAACACCAAAATACCCAACCAAGCTTAAAATCCCAAATAAAGCAAGCATAGTTATGCAAAAATCCCAATACAATAAAGCCAAATAATGGGGATTAAATATGAATAAAATGCAGCTAACAACTAGACCCTAAAGTTTTTTGGTTACCCACCGTCCTAGCAATCCTGTATCCGCCACTGGATGCAGCGACCATAGGCCAGGCGAAATACAGCCCAGATCTAATTACTATTTAGAACAACGAATTTTGCGTTCCTAACGAAAAACAAGAATGAAAAAGATGGAATGTTCATCGTCATCACTCAGTTTATTGAACCCGTAATTCTAAAGAAAAAATGGTCCCACGTTTCCCTTTTTTTTATATTATATATTGCTTAGGTGGCATAAAAATTTGAGCGAGATAAATGAAAAAGTTGATCTCAGAGATTAATGGGAACTCTACCTTACTCGCTCCTCTCGTTTTGTTTTTTCGTTTCGATTCTCCGTTTCCTACACTTTTGTCTTCTGCGAGAAACAATTTCTTCACCATCATCAGGTGGGTCTAATTTCATATTCCTCAATTACTTCATCCATTTAACTTTATGCATTTTTTTCGTTTATTGTGATTGATTTTCAAAAAATAAAAAATTAGAAATTGAATTCATTTATTTGCCATTCAAAAGTCTTATCTGCAATTCAATATTATGTTTTTTGTTTTTGGTAATGTCAATTTTATGTGTTTGCTATTGTGATTAAGTTGTCGTTTTGCCTTTTGTTTTCTCCTAGTGTAACGCCATGGATATGATGTTGGAGGGAACCTCAGTGTATTCTAATCCAATGTCGAGCCATTACGTTTCTTATCCGATGCATATTCCACCTCTACATCATCGATTCCCCGAGAAAAGCGGGACTTACTCAATTGATGCTGGTTTCGATCAATCTCCAGACTTGAAAAGTTTGTAATTGATTCTTTCCCTTATGTTAGTTTAGTTGCTTACTGTATATTTGATCATTATTTCAATGTTTATTACTCTACAGAAATTTACGATCACTATACTAAAGGAAAACCTTCCGTTCGAGTAGTTTCGCAATTGTCTCCTAAAGGTGGTGCTATAGAAATTTATTGTTTATGCTTTTCTTAAACATATTATATTATATTGCTATGGTAATTGTTTTGTACTATATGATTTTGGTTTATGTCATGAGATGTGTGAATGTGTCAAAGGTTTATACTTCCTGTGAATTCTTTATCCGACCACTTACGGGATTCAGGCTTTGATTGAATTGTTATGTATGACGTTGCAGATTTTGCTTCCTCCACGGCCAAGCCTGTGACTGTGCTGAAAAAGAAGGTTGAATATTTTCAACTCTTACCGTCTGTTGTATCAGTGTCTTCCTTTTATGGTAACTAAATATTTATTTTTTCTTCTTCATAATGACATTATTATTATAAAGTAGGGCAAAGTAAAGTAGATTAATTCTGATTTCTTGTCCTAGGTGTTGATAGAACAATCGATTGCTCTGGACTTGTAATTGAATGGGATGCGACTAAAAATGAAGCAGTCATTTTGACTTCGGCAAAACTTCTTTTAAGCCCCGTCCGTGAAACTCGAGAAAATTATGTTAGTTAATGTTCATTTGTTGTAATCTTTTCTATTAAATGAATTAGACTTAAGTAATATCTTTTTTCCCCCTAGATCATTGTAAGGCTGGCAGATGGAACTTTATTACTTGGGAAGGAAGATTATGTTGATTATCATCACAACCTTCTCACCCTCAGGGTTAAGTCAACAATGGAAATTAAAGCGGTAGACTTGAGGTCTAAGCAAGTTGATTGGGATGATCTAGTCGATGGAATGAAAGTGACAACACTAGGTCGTATGTTTCCCTTCTGTAGCTTGTTTGACCATGGCGGAGAGTTACTTTTGCAATACCCTTACTTTGGTTGTGGAGAACTTTTGAGGTCTTCTTGCCATGTTCATCCGGTATTTTCTTTACTCTTTTTATTTGATGTATTATTATTTGGAGCGGTTTTTTATTAGCGTAATTTGTTTTAAATATATTTATGCACTATTAGATGAGAATATTACATGTTGATTTGCATAGTGAATAAAGAAGCACATGGGGTTATCAATTTGACTTAATAGTGATATTTCAAGTTTGTTCAGTAGCATATATTAATCTCATGGACTTAAAGTTGCATTGATGTTTTTGTTTATTATATTAAAGTTAAAACTCCAGAGAATTGTATTCAATCACACAAGCTTGAATTTTTTCAACGATGACTTGTTCTTGTCCGGTTATTGTTTTAATAGCAGTAATTTTTTTGTATGTGTTGACAAAAAAAAATTCTTAAACAGGAGACCGAAGGAGGACCACTTATCACTGATGATGGATTTGTGGTCGGGATTAACTTTGTCGATAATTACGGTTTTGGCAATCCACTTCCTACTCCAGTTATCCTAGCTAGCTTGGATTTGTGGAAGTCTTATAGGTATGATTTGTAATGTCGTCTCATATGTCAATCTTTATGATCAATGCCTTTTGTGTCTACCAAAAAATGTTTTATTCATTGTTTCTTCTTTTCCACTATGTTAGTATTTTGGATGAATTTTTCTAATCTTCTTAGTTAAAACTTTTGTGTATGATTTGTGATCTTTGTGTAAAAGGTCCAACATATTTCATTAATCTTTAGGTTTTGAATTGATTGATTGAGTACCAAGTGGGTTTCAAATTTACGATTTCGTCTCACGATTGTTTGCCTATAGCTTACCTACCAAAAGTTGAGATCAATCAATCAAAGCCTGAATCTATATGAACCAAAAAGATTATTCCATGCGATCATCAACAAGGATTCTCCCCCTTTATCCCTTATGATCCAAAACCTCATCCTCAAGCAAATCCATTTGCTTCATATCTTTCCAAAGTCTTTCCTGCCATGTTATCTTCAGTCTCCCTCGACCTATTTTAAGCTCCTTGCGATCCTCCCACCTTAACGTGTTCCTTCTTAGAGCCCACCATTTTGTACCATATAACAGTATTATTATAGCTGTCCTATAGAATTTCTTCAACTTTAAAGGGATGCTTTGATCACACAACATGCTAGTTGTTATCCATTTTAGCCAAAAGTTGAGATCACCAGTGAAATTCAGTCGCGACTAAAGTTCATTTTTGTTGGAGATCGATTTGATTTTTGTGGTCTAGCACTCTGAAGAAAGAGAATTGCAAGAGAAAGGAATAAAAGCACAAAGAGAAGAGGAGGAAAGATAAATACAAGTGCGAGCGATTGTTGAACAAGTAGGAAGGACATTAAATGTATATTATTAAAATGTTGGGCCTCTTTGGGGTCTAATTATTTAGGAAGTAAAAACACATTACTTAAGCTTAGTGTAGAGAATTTGAGCATGCTTAATTTATATGTATAATTACATATATTTATTTCTATTGCAGGACTATTGTGCGACCGTGGTTTGGATTTAGTGTGGTTGACTTGCATCAGTTGCCTCTTGCTGCATGGGAGAGATTTAATGTATCCCCAACTGACTCATATGTTGTTGTCAAAGAGGTGATTAGATGCTTCAATGGTTTCCATATTGTAGTTGTATAATTAGATTTTATTTGCATATCCTGAATGCTGTGAAGGGTGTTATTTCAATATCAGGTATATAAAGGTTCAATTGCCTATGGAAAAGGTGTATGCCCTGGTGATTTAGTTGCTACCTGTAATGGAATTGCGATACATTCTGCCAAGCAGGTATGATATTTATGAGCCATTGATATATTAAGGTGTAAAATTACAGTTTTAAATCATGACAGTCATCTCATTCTCTGATGAGGTCCTTTAAAAAATGCAATAAAATTTTCCCAATTTTTAGCTTTTTTGTTGCATTATTACATCTTTGGATCAATTCATATTATTCCCACTTGAGGGACTTGTTGATAAATAGTCAAAATATCCTTTTTTTAAAAAACTTTTAAATGCATATCATGTATGAGCAAGATCTTTCCAGTTCATGAGTGTGGGAGCTTCTCTTCCAGTTCCATGGGCTGATGTTGAGATAAAGACAAGGATAGGAATTGGATGCCTATTTTGTTAGCTGACAGTCATATTCCAAAGTTGAGAGATGTGGTTATCTTGCTTTGCTGCAGAATAATAGACTTTTAGTTCCCTATTTATGTAGTCCTGGTTTTTAAGCGGTTTGATCTCAATCCTTTTGCTGATAACTTGAAATGATAAGTTCTTGATAGAGCTTATTGGTATCAATATATTTTCTTATCTTTTCCGTAAAATGGTTAGTTAGATACTTGGTGATCATCAGAGGGATGGGAATTGGGAATGAACACAAACTACACATAGCAAAGCGATTTGTCACAGGAAATATTTTTTGGTTCACCCACTTGTTTGCCATGATTCAGAATTTTGGATTATAGGAAGTGAGTTTCATATGGAATTGAAGGACAAATAATATCATTGGGTTTCTGCAGTTTTAAGCTGTGCTATCTATAATTAATGTCCTTTATCCTTGGCAGTATTTGCAGCTATTGTTGGACAGATCCAGTATGGTGACTGCTAGTGGTGATTCTAGTATGATTGATCAAAGTTTCAAAGTGAGTATGATTACTCTATTGTCAGTTTTGGATTTCTGGTCAGCATGTTAGTGATATCTTAAATTTGCATCAGGTTGTTATTCAATCAAATGATCGTCATATTGGTGAAATTAGCATTGAAGCTGAAAATGTAGCTGTTGTTGATAAGAGGTTTTGTGAATGGTAATCTTCCTTAGTACTCCTATAATTGATTGGAGATGTGTATTGTTTTTGGTTGTCCTGTAACAAATACTGTTTTTTTTGCTTTCAGGTGGCCTTGTTCAGAAGCTGAGTGGGCATCCAACAAAATTGGATCTCAAAGAAATGTAAATCCTAATTTTATCATTACGGCCGAAGGCGAAAAAAAATATTTTTAAGTGTATATCTATAAACTCTATTTTTGGTTGTCCTGTAACAAATACTATTTCCTTCTTTTCCAGCATACAAAGAAAGATTGTTTTTTGTAGGCATATAGCTCAAAAATCTCAATGGTTAATCACCATTTTCCTTTTCTCTCTGTTGTATGTAATAATTGTATCAATTAATTATTAGAAATGTAGGAATTTAGAACATAATCATAAATGTTAATCACCATTTTCCTTTTCTCTCTTTTGTTCGTCAACTGTAGTGCTCAATTATTTATGTTGTATCTTGTTTGATTTTTCTATTTATATTAACTTCAATGGTAGTAAAATTGGTGATTTTATGTAAATTGTGCATTGGTTGTAGGAAAATCGATGATCATATGTGGAATTATTAGAAATATTGAAGATTCTGAGAAATTTTCTTGATCTGTAAAGATTTAGGGTTTATGCGAAATCGTTGGATTAATTCTACTGTTTTGTGTTTAATTATAGTAATTTTTGAGCTCTGCTTTGAGTTTCTCGTTGCAGAGATTAGTTTTATGAACTTTTGAATACTGAAGTCAATTTTGGTTATTAGTTTTGAATTTGGATTGAGCTGAAAAGTTACAGTTTGATGTTCGAATTGTGATTGCCATCACACTATATTTTGATATTTGTTGTTGAATTATGATGTTCTTTCAGCTACGTGAGACGGTGATGTGTAATTTTTTTGGAAATCATTTATATTTTTTCTTCTTAGGTGTTGGGTTGCCATTTTATTTTGAAGTCAGTTTTGATTATTTTCAGCTGAAAACTTTTTATACGTAAGTAACAAATTATTTTTAAAATATATATTTATTTAAATTATTTAATATTGTTTCAATTAGGTTAAAATCAAAACAAATAAATTAGTATGAATCGACTCAAAATAAACTCAATTCATTCATAAATAGTTAGTTTATTTTAGTAAGTTATATTGTTATCTAAAGTAATAATTTTTATTAGAAAATGTTTACATACATTTCTTAAACAAAAGAGTAATTTTTTCTTGCAAAATTCTTTGAAAATTTTATTTACATATTTCTATGTTGCACGGTCTTCTAAAATAATACTCTTATGAGTAGAATAGAATTATTAAACAGACAGATTTCATCTACTTGTATTATAAGGTAAACTTGCAAAATTTTGTTATGTAATTTATCTTAAATTTGCAAAATATGGGTTTTGGTTCATTTTAAAGTAATATAGTACTACCTTCTATTCAGCTGAATTGTCCCATTTTTTTTTTGGCACTATTCACTTATCACTCTTAATTTGTATTTTACTCTTAATCTATAAGTTAAAACATAGTCATATGGGATCTTGTTTGATTCGTCTCAATACAAGGATTATTAATATCAACTTTTTATAATTTTTAATTAAGCATAATTTGAGATATTAAGAGTTAAAATGTTGCCTCGGCAAGTGTGAAAAATCAAATGGGACAGTTCAGCTGAATAGGAGGGAGTATATGATAAGGATGACCTATGGGCAAGCCTTATGATATTTATCTTTTTCGTAACAATCTTAACGTGACACTTACTAATAATAAAAGTCTAAAAGTGAAACACTGATATCTATAAGCTCTATACTATTTCATTCCTTTGTAGCAAACAAAAAAAATTGTTTTTATATGCACATAGCTTAAACATCTCATTTGTTAATCCCGATTTCTTCTTTCATTTTCTCTTGCTTTCTTGATTTGTGCTTCAATGATTCCATTCAATGACTGATCTTGAGCATCAACAATTAAATTACTTCGTATTATTCCATCCAAATACTTTGTATGCACGGCATACTTAAGGTGACATGTATGTATCGGAACTGATACTACATGACTCCAATCAAGCTGAACAACAGGAATAGCACGATTAACTTGAGCAGCCCAATCACGAGCATGGAGTAATGGAGCCCCACTAACTAACTGATAATGCTCGATGATATCTCCCGATTGCAACCCGACAACACGACCATTAAGATTCATTAGGGCCGACCCTGATGAACCAGTCACTAGGTCCAAATCATGCTCAAATACTACCATATTCTTATCATAATTGGCAGTAGCATCACCAAAGTAAGAGTCCTCTGAGCATTTTCGTCCAACTGAAAGTCGCCAAGCCCGCATACGTGGATGAGAAACCGCTAGTAAAGTATCACCAGGGCTAACATTCCATTCACTCTCTGAAGCAAAGAGGAGTTTAGGATAAGTTAATCCTAGCTCCAACTGAACACTCAATATAAGAATTTCACTTTCGACTTGCACAAATCGAGTTTTAGCTTCATAATTCCTACTTGGACCATTTTCACCGTAAAAACACACAAGGAAAGAATCATCAATTCGGTCTTCATTGGTTTTATAACAATGGGCAGTGGTTAATACAATTGCTAAGTCATCTACTTGACCAACCACAAACCCAGTCCAAAAAAAGTTAGTATTATCCCGATATAATACTTTCACAGTAGACATTCTTATATTACGTTCGACAGCTTTCAATGCATCATCATCAGTTGAAGTACTCATTGTTCTCCTGTTAATTTTAAAAAAACATAAAACTTTATCTTCTAGATTATGGAAAATATTAGTAAATCTTTCCAGAATATATTCTATCACATACAACTGTAAAATTGTTCTTAGCAAGTAGCAACAAACTGAAAAGCTTTTGTAAATATTGTATGATAAGTAAACAATTATACAGAAAAATAAAACACAAACAACAATACTGACGGTATAATTCATAGTGTAGTTGAAGTAGAATTCCTCTTAAAAAAAAAGAAAGTAGATTAGGATTTATTGATCAAGTAATTAAAGAAACATTATTTTTCAGAAGGGTATGCATAAATCCCAAATGCTTCCTTCATCATCACTACAGCATGTTAGCTACGAAGACAAACTTAAAAGTAATATAAAAAAAAAGTATTTTTTTTAATAAATTGTAGTCATAAGTAATGTGATTAATAAACTTATAGAAGTTGCCAACTTTCAAGGAAAAGAAACTTAAAAATTGACAAATATAACTTGTTAAAGAATACAACTAAGGTAATAAATGTCAATAAACAATACCTTAAAGATTGTAGGATTGCAGTTGGTGGTTCGCCAAATTATGCTCCAATGAAGGAGAATTGCTGCTCAAGAGTAAAGGAGCCTTGAAGAAGAAGAAGGTGAGTAGGGTAAGTGAAGGAGCCTTGAAGAAGAAGAAGAAGGTGAGTAGGGTAAGTGAAGGAGCCTTGAAGAAGAAGAAGAAGAAGAAGGTGAGTAGGGTAAGTGAAGGAGCCTTGAAGAAGAAGAAGAAGAAGAAGAAGAAGAAGGTGAGTAGGGTAAGTAAAGGTAAATGAGATGAGCTTCAATTATATAACAAATCATAAAAGTCTTGGTCTTGCAGAAGGGTAAATTGAAGCTCAACACAAGTTTGTTATGTAATTGCAGAAGGGTAAGTAAATGCTCAAACCAAGGTATCAAAGCTGCCTTAAGTTGATACCAGCTACGGCAGCTAGTACATTTTTGCACAAAAATTGTCATGTAATTGATGTTCAAGAAAAGGAATATACGGGTATAATTATTCTGAAATATTCGTTACATTATAATTATTAATATTATTTATTATTTAAGATTATTTTATATATTACGGCAATGTGTATGAAAAAATTTATTCATTTATATGTTTAAAGAACAACAACAATAAAAATAATAATAATTAATGTATTTAATTGAAATTAAAATCTATAATTTCATTATATTATTAAATGGTAGATTATAGGGTTCACTACAAAAAACTATCAATTTGGCGACAGACGTTTTCGTCGCCCTTTCATAGCTAAATGGTCAAAAAGTGGGGTTGGCGACGAGCTAGCGACGGCTAATGAGGTGGTCGCTATTTACGTCGTCGCTAATCCATAGATGGACGCCATTTCCTCGCCGGTTTCAAAGGCGACCACATGGCGACCTAAATTTCCATCGCCAAAAATGTTCTAAGGTAGCGACGAATGGGCGACGAAAAACGTTGTCGCCATTGCAGCTCTGAGAGAGGCGACCAACTGGCGACGAACCCGGCCATCGCCATCGCTGCCTGCATTGATAAGACTAATCTGTGTCAGTTTACAGCTTAGCGACCACTTGTCCGTCGGTAGGCCGTCGCTGGCAATAATTACCTTTGCGTGCTGGAATTTATTATTATTATTATTATTATTATTATTATTATTATTATCATTATTAGTATTATTATTATTTTTATTAATATTATTATTATTATTATTATTATTATTATTATTATTATTAATATTACTACTGTTATTGTTTTAAATATTATTATTATTATTAAAATGAATATTATTATATATATTAGTTATATATATTTTATATTATTTATAATTATAAAATAAAAATATAAACACATAAAACAAAAATATTAAAATGAAAAAACTGAAAATATTATATATAAATCTAAAGTTTATTTACAAAGTCACAAAAATTACAAATATCATTCATTGAGGAGGTGGAGGAGGGGGTTGATTTAAATTGAAATGCGATTCAAGGAATTTCAAAAATTGTTCTCGTTCTCGTGCTAATGCTTCAGTCATCCTTTGATGATTCTCATAGGCTGTCTGAGCATTTCCTCTTCGAATCGCTTCCCATAATTGATTATTAAACTCCATTTGCCGGGCTTCTAAGTCCGCAAACCTTTGTTGTATAATGGCGTCATAATCAGGTTGTGCAGGCTGAGAAGACGGAATATCCATTGGCTCGGGAGGATAAATAATCTGAGAGGCGGAACCAACCCCAAAAACCTCTTTGCTTTTTTTGTATTTTTTATTTGACCCGCTTTCTACGTTTTTTATTGCATCCAACCAAACTTTACTTGGGTCGCGAGTTGGATGCTCCTCCATCAAAGAACGATATTCATCCTACAATAAAAAAAAAATCAATTACTAATAAACTAAATATTAATTGATACTAAAATAAATAAATAAACAAGTTTAATAATTATTACATTAACTTTTTGTGACTTGCTATTTGTCCATTGGGAACAATCTCCTGTGTCATTGTCAAAGACCCCATGCGTTCGTGTAAATATTTCGTAGGGCGTGGGTCTTTGATATAGTTACATTGTTTTATCTTTTTGTCCTTAAGCTAATGTTGGTGGAAAATTAGACTAGTATATTTAAAAATGAGACTGTGATATCTGTTGTTAACCTTATGATTTGTTTTACTCTTTTTTTATCAAATATATATTATCCCCTTTCTTTTTTACTTTATGGATTTCTTGGGTGTCATGCATTGCTGATTCTATACATGTTGATTCAGAACAGGGAAAGAGATAAACAGACGAAATGACTTGCTGACAAATTTGAAATCCAAGGTTAATCATATGGCAAACACTCTCAATTCGCACAGTGCTGCTTACAGGGATCGGTTGTTAGGTCCAGATTTGAAGTCAGACGATGTAATGAAGAGAGCATCTAACATGGACAACCAAGGGATTGTAGGCTTTCAACGTCAGATTATGAGAGGTATGGAAAGAAGCTTACATGTTTGAATTTTATGGTCTTTCCTTTAGGCACATTGCTAAGTATCATTTTCTTTTCTTGTTTACTTGATGTCTAAGCAGAACAAGACGAGGGCCTTGAGCAATTAGAGGAGACAGTAATAAGTACAAAACACATAGCATTAGCAGTCAATGAAGAGCTCAACCTCCACACAAGGCTCCTGGTAGTGTATCAGAATTTTTTATTTTTTATTTGGGAGGGGAGGGGGGTTATGGTGTAAATATGATCATTCTTATTTTACTTATTGATGCATGATAAAGAAAAGAGTACCTAGACCCAATCTACGAGGTCATAAGCACTTTCAAAATTTTGATGTAGGATACCTTGGATGATCACGTGGAGTCTACAAATTCTCGCTTGCAGGTTAATACCTTGTCTCTACTTTAATTGTTGTATGCCTTTTGGGTTACCATTGTATATTCTGCTTTTGTCAAACACTTAAGTCTACTATTTTCAAGTCTGCTTCATGCTCTACAGTTTTTCTTTCCCATCTCCTGGTAATTGAGATAGCACTTGAAAAAGTTTTTGTCTTATCACAAACAGTGCTTCAATGATTGTTGAAAACGACTAAATGAGTGTGCTTGTTTACCTGTGATATGCAATATCTATTAACTTCATATAGTAGGGTCTAACCACTGAAACTAGTCAAGATTGTGAATTGTGATTACTGGTTGTGAATGTAAGGCAAGATACTGGGACATACTCTCTTGGGGCCTGGGGGTTTAGGATTACGACTATTTTTTCTATTTTTTCTCTTTCAAGGTTGAGCTACTCTTGTAAGAGACTGTCTCTCGATAAGAAGAACTCAGAACAAGGAGCCCATATGCTAAATAATTGTATTAGTTGAGTTATTCAGCCTATGTATGGAGAATGTCTTACGGTGAGACCGTCTCACACAAGAATTTGTGTTCAAGGTTTCATTTTTCTCCACATGATAAATAAACGATTTACAACTTCATTTTGTGATTTTGTGTAAATTTATTTATATTTCCTCAGTCCTTATTCATTGTTATGGGTCATTGTGCAGCGTATTCAAAAGAAATTGGCGATTTTCAATAAACGCACCAAGGGAGGTTGTACGTGCTTGTTACTACTGGTTGTCTTGATTGTGTTTCTCATCCTTGTCGTACTGGCACTGATCAAATATGTGTAGACCTTTGTTTGGTACGTTCGATTATGCTTTACTCATTTCGAGAGAAATTTTCTTAATTTCTTCGTGTTTCTGTGATTGGGCCTTGCGGGCGTCACTTCACTCTTCTCATTAAAATTTCCTTCACATTACTTAATCTTTTGCATTCTTTTGTAGGTATTTGCTACTACCATAGAATGTTTCTTCACAGTACTTAAACTGTTGAACACTTTAATAGAAGTGTATATATTGGGATCTGCTTATGTTTCATTGCTGGAACTACCTATTTAGCCTATCTATGGTGATTATGGATATCCTTCTTGAAATATGAAGTGTGTAAATTCATTCGCCTTTTGTTGTCAACAAATTTCGCTATCGTGTTAGCAGCGATTTCCCATGCTTATTTGTTTTGGTTTATATTATCTACCCATATTATCGGGATCAAGGCTTATCGTAATTGATTTAATTAAAATTAATATCATTATTATTGTTATTGCTACAAATGGCCAATGTTTCTTTTAGTTAATATTCAGCATCTGCTAAATTTGTACATCTAATGGCCAGTTTTATCATCAGCATTTGTTCCGTAGAAAGAGGCAAATCTAAGGGCATGCTTGGATTGGGCGTAAATATTTAAGGGGGAAATAAAGTCAAACTAATAAATTAAAAGCAAATAGAGATGCATTTGAAGTAGTCGAGATAGTTGTGAATAAGGTAAAATGAGCATGAAATAAAAATAATGAAGGAAAAAGAAGTTAATTTCTCCTATTATGAAGGTAATATATTCCCCCATCCTCCCCTAGGATAAATATTTACCCCATAAAATTAAGAGTTTCCTTTATTTTTTATTACTTTGCAACCATTTTTCCACCTCTACAACTCACTAATTTTTTATTTATCAACTTTATTTTCTTGCTTTGACTTTTTTTACCCCTCAAATATTTACCCTCAATCCAAGCATGCCCTAAAATAAAATTTGTTCCGGTTAAAAATAGACTTCATATCGACGATGAATCACTACTTCTCAGCGACACCGTAGAAAGAGGCAAATTTAGAATAAAATTTGTTTCGGTTAAAAATAGGAAACAATCAAATGAATGAGTACCTTTGGGTGGTTGTAGTGGTAGAACGGTGGTTGGCCGGAGAACCATGGAATTTCTGCAAAATAAACACCAACAACCTCGGGACGGTCCCAGAGGCAGTGCCTTCGACGTCCAAGTTAGTACCCACTTTGAGCTACTATGAATGTATAGTAATATTATTAGTTTAGAGAGAGAAAGTACAACATTTTGCTATGTGAAAGCAAATGTCCGTTTATTTTATTTTCTTCCATCCTTCCTTTATTACCTCGTAAGAGGTATATATAGAGAGACTTTCTAGTAGGCTTTTTTGAAGAGTGGACTTAGGCCATTTAAAATGTAGGCTTATATTTTATTTACAAATAAAATTAAATGATATCGATAATATTTAAAAAAATGTACTTAAGGAGGTTTGAATTCAAGTCAATAGACTCACATAGCAAATCTTCTATCAACTTAAGGAGGTATATAAATTTATACTTCCTCCATTCTATTATACTTGCTACATATTAATTTTTACGCAATTCAATGCGTAATTTTAATCACTTATATCTTAAACAATTCTTAACTAAAAATTATAAAAATTTGATATGACGAAAATATGCGATTCGACGATTCAAACAGGACCTCACTTGACTATATTTTCTTCTTACACATTAGCAACAATATATAAAATAAACTTGAAAGATGAATAATACCATTATGTCTAATGTAGCAAGTATTTTAGAACGAAAAAAATACATAAGTAAAATATGTCCGTTGACCTCATTAACTAACCTCGGATATGCCTCAGGGACTAGAAATCACATTTATCTATCTTATGTTTACTTTTTAAAAACACAACTAATGTATATGTTAACATGTGAGACGATTTCAATTGGGTCAACTCAAACTATTTAGAAAAACTATTTTTTTTATAAATGAGAATTCAATTTGCATTATTTTTTAAAAATATTTTTATACTAACGAGCCTTTTGTATGAACTCCGTTCGATGGTTAGACAATCTTTTATAAGTCTGGCTGTGTTGAAAAAATAGTGAGGTGGCGGCATGCACTTTTACTACCTCAACACAACATTTTGCCGATAGGTTTAAATTGGTTTCTTTTGTTTTTGCCCTTATTCCTGATCTTATTTCACGCTTTGCGCTTTCTCGCTGTACGCCTTCCCCTCTCTCTCTCTCTCTCTCTCTCTCTCTCTCTTTCTCTCCCCCATTGAAGCGTACTCGAAATTCTCCATTGAAGAGGCTTCTGAGCTTTGAAGCAGTCTCTAAGGTTAGATGCTTCTTTTTCTTTAATCATCTAATATTAATTTTGACAATCTAGTGGTTAATCGTGTATTTAATTGTCAGTATATACTCAATTTAGGGTTCTTCGAAGCTGGATAATTGAACTATTGGTTATTGGTCAATTGAGATTTTTGAATTTTTGAATTGTAGTTTATTTATTTTATTTATAGGAAAAACACAAATTCTCAAATTCGGAGGGGTGGGGGAATGGTTTCAGGGGTAGGGGTTTCGAGTCTACGGCGGTTCGGATCAGGGAAAGGGATGCGAGTTTAGGGTGGTTTCGGGTTGGGGAACTTAAGTTTTGGGCGGTTTCGTTGGTGGGGCTGGGGCGGGGGTCTATTGCGCTCATGTGGCTCTGGAAGGAGGGTGGTTTCGGTGGTGGTGCAGGGGGAGGGGGTGGCTTTCGGGGCTGGGCTGGGGAGTGGCTGTCGGGCTGGGTGGGGAATTGTTTGATTAACTTTTTTGATTTTAGGGTTTTTGAATTTTAATTAGATAATTGAATTTATTTTAGATTTTGGGGTTTCATTTTTGAATTATCGAAGTTAATATGTTGGATTTTAGGGATTTTTGAATTCAAATCAAATGAGTTAGCAAGTTAATTTTTAGTTTGAATTTAAATTTTATTTATTTGTAATTTTATGTAATTGAGATTGGATGAAATCGGTTTTTTAGTGGTGATTCGATGAAATTAGGATGAAATCAGTTTTGGGAGTTGATATTCGAGTTGTTATTGTTGGGGTATTGTTTACTTGTTGTTAGAATTGGTTTTGGGATGTTGTTTACTTGTTGTTTGAATTGGTGTCTGGGTGGGGATGTTGTTTACTTGTTGTTATTCGAATTGGTGTTGGGTTGTTGTTTACTACATGTTCGAATTGGTTTTGAGGTGTTGTTGGATTGTTGTTGTTGTTGTTGTTGTTGTTGTTGGATTGTTGTTTGAATTATTCTTGGTATTGTTGTTGTACTTGGATTGAATTGAATTGTTTGAGTTGGATTGAATTGAATTGAATTGTTTGAGTTGGATTAATTTGATAAAAATTGTACTACTATTGGATTGTAATATAAATTTTTAAGTACTATTTGGTTGCAACATATGTTCATGTGTTCTATTGTACTGTAATATGAATTTTTAAAAAAATTTGGAATAAAATCAATTAAGAACTAGTGATCGGTACTTTACGTCCTTCAATAGTAATACCGCAAGTGCACGGCGTAGCGTAGTACGTCGGCAAGTACGGGTCGAATCTACAGGGAGTGGGGTGTATATCAAGAGATTCTCAATCAATTAGTTGGTTCAACAACGTATATATAGATGTTTGTTGGTGTAATTAACTAAAACAAGAAAATAAAGACTAAAGCTAAAACAAAGTATAAAACAAGTAAAGATGCTAATTAACCAAGAACATAAGATCAAAGGAAATACAAACACATCAAAAGGTAATATGACGATGAAGAGGCAAAGACTAGGCTTTCTCACCAAAGTAGTGTTAATTATTAATCTTCAACCTAAGGTCATGGATATGGGTTATGGGGAAGAACACATCTTGGATACTAATGTTCTCTCTCGAGCAACAAAAGCTTCCTAAAACATACTCAACTACCTATTCTCATGGAGCTAAGCATATTTTAAGACATGGAGATAATTCAATTTTCAAGCATAGACTATCATTAGAAATCGACTCTCGCCCTCAATCCAATGACACTGCAACATGATAGCAAAATCCATCTTAAACCATAAACAACATAACCAAGCCAAAGGTAAAGAAAGCAAATCAAACTACATACATGGTGATGATGCCTAGCCTAAGCCAAATTGAACTACTCACTCATATTGAAATTGAACATAACTAAAGACATTGAATTCATGATAAATAACAACAAAATCAAAAGCAATAAATTGTAGAGAATAGGAATTACTAGCTTGGAATTCAATCCAAGGAAGACAACCAAATGAAGAATTAATGAATACCAATGATAAACTCCATAAGCTCCAATTGCAATCCAAATGTTTGATGAAATGCTTCAATAGATTGACTTAACCTCAATTACATGAATATATCAAATGATCTTCCTTAATGAACTAATCAAAAGCTTGAACCTTCTAATAAGTGTTTGAATAGAAATTGCAACTAAGAGTACAAGAATGAATCAAGGAAAATACATAAAGGAAGATTAAAACTAACTAATGAAAGCTTAAAATTCAGAACATGAGTTGTAGAAGAAATGGATGATTTGCTTGAGCCTTTTTCTTCTCTATTTATAGGAGGGAGGACAAGTGGTGGGTGGTGGCTTCATGATTTCTCCACCACCCTATGTGTGAGATAGGTAGGTTATAGATGGGTGGCAAATAGGGGTGGTGGAGCAGTAGAGTATGAGAGGAATAAGAAATGGGTAGGGCATCCAATCAGCAGCTTTTAAAAGCGTAATTATTTCTGACCGCCCAAATCGCTCGACCCGAGCCAATCCGCTCGACCTGTCGAGCGAGCATCAGGTACATAGGTCAAAATCTTTAAAAACAGAGCAGTCACAAAAAATAACTCCGCTCGACCCATTGAAAATGCTTCTGTCGACATTCTGAAGCTACTCGAAGTGAATAGTACTTTCACTCGACCCGAGCCAACATCGCTTGACCGGGTCGAGCGGCCTTCAGGATGGTCCTACTCAGCTTCTATCTCTAATACAAGTCTTTTTCATGTTCGAGCAAGCTTGGCTCGACCCAGTTTTGGCCGAGTGGGCTTAGAATGGTCTACTTTAGCTCCTTTTGGCCTTGTTTCCTTGACTTGGGTCATCAAGGTTTTGATTACTTGAGCTTTCGGAGTTAATATAGTATTGTATGCGCCAAATGTACTTGGTTTGTGATCGGTTTTGTTGAATATTACCTAAAATGCACAAAACACCAAAATACCCAACCAAGCTTAAAATCCCAAATAAAGCAAGCATAGTTATGCAAAAATCCCAATACAATAAAGCCAAATAATGGGGATTAAATATGAATAAAATGCAGCTAACAACTAGACCCTAAAGTTTTTTGGTTACCCACCGTCCTAGCAATCCTGTATCCGCCACTGGATGCAGCGACCATAGGCCAGGCGAAATACAGCCCAGATCTAATTACTATTTAGAACAACGAATTTTGCGTTCCTAACGAAAAACAAGAATGAAAAAGATGGAATGTTCATCGTCATCACTCAGTTTATTGAACCCGTAATTCTAAAGAAAAAATGGTCCCACGTTTCCCTTTTTTTTATATTATATATTGCTTAGTTGGCATAAAAATTTGAGCGAGATAAATGAAAAAGTTGATCTCAGAGATTAATGGGAACTCTACCTTACTCGCTCCTCTCGTTTTGTTTTTTCGTTTCGATTCTCCGTTTCCTACACTTTTGTCTTCTGCGAGAAACAATTTCTTCACCATCATCAGGTGGGTCTAATTTCATATTCCTCAATTACTTCATCCATTTAACTTTATGCATTTTTTTCGTTTATTGTGATTGATTTTCAAAAAATAAAAAATTAGAAATTGAATTCATTTATTTGCCATTCAAAAGTCTTATCTGCAATTCAATATTATGTTTTTTGTTTTTGGTAATGTCAATTTTATGTGTTTGCTATTGTGATTAAGTTGTCGTTTTGCCTTTTGTTTTCTCCTAGTGTAACGCCATGGATATGATGTTGGAGGGAACCTCAGTGTATTCTAATCCAATGTCGAGCCATTACGTTTCTTATCCGATGCATATTCCACCTCTACATCATCGATTCCCCGAGAAAAGCGGGACTTACTCAATTGATGCTGGTTTCGATCAATCTCCAGACTTGAAAAGTTTGTAATTGATTCTTTCCCTTATGTTAGTTTAGTTGCTTACTGTATATTTGATCATTATTTCAATGTTTATTACTCTACAGAAATTTACGATCACTATACTAAAGGAAAACCTTCCGTTCGAGTAGTTTCGCAATTGTCTCCTAAAGGTGGTGCTATAGAAATTTATTGTTTATGCTTTTCTTAAACATATTATATTATATTGCTATGGTAATTGTTTTGTACTATATGATTTTGGTTTATGTCATGAGATGTGTGAATGTGTCAAAGGTTTATACTTCCTGTGAATTCTTTATCCGACCACTTACGGGATTCAGGCTTTGATTGAATTGTTATGTATGACGTTGCAGATTTTGCTTCCTCCACGGCCAAGCCTGTGACTGTGCTGAAAAAGAAGGTTGAATATTTTCAACTCTTACCGTCTGTTGTATCAGTGTCTTCCTTTTATGGTAACTAAATATTTATTTTTTCTTCTTCATAATGACATTATTATTATAAAGTAGGGCAAAGTAAAGTAGATTAATTTCTGATTTCTTGTCCTAGGTGTTGATAGAAAAATCGATTGCTCTGGACTTGTAATTGAATGGGATGCGACTAAAAATGAAGCAGTCATTTTGACTTCGGCAAAACTTCTTTTAAGCCCCGTCCGTGAAACTCGAGAAAATTATGTTAGTTAATGTTCATTTGTTGTAATCTTTTCTATTAAATGAATTAGACTTAAGTAATATCTTTTTTCCCCCTAGATCATTGTAAGGCTGGCAGATGGAACTTTATTACTTGGGAAGGAAGATTATGTTGATTATCATCACAACCTTCTCACCCTCAGGGTTAAGTCAACAATGGAAATTAAAGCGGTAGACTTGAAGTCTAAGCAAGTTGATTGGGATGATCTAGTCGATGGAATGAAAGTGATAACACTAGGTCGTATGTTTCCCTTCTGTAGCTTGTTTGACCATGGCGGAGAGTTACTTTTGCAATACCCTTACTTTGGTTGTGGAGAACTTTTGAGGTCTTCTTGCCATGTTCATCCGGTATTTTCTTTACTCTTTTTATTTGATGTATTATTATTTGGAGCGGTTTTTTATTAGCGTAATTTGTTTTAAATATATTTATGCACTATTAGATGAGAATATTACATGTTGATTTGCATAGTGAATAAAGAAGCACATGGGGTTATCAATTTGACTTAATAGTGATATTTCAAGTTTGTTCAGTAGCATATATTAATCTCATGGACTAAAAGTTGCATTGATGTTTTTGTTTATTATATTAAAGTTAAAACTCCAGAGAATTGTATTCAATCACACAAGCTTGAATTTTTTCAACGATGACTTGTTCTTGTCCGATTATTGTTTTAATAGCAGTAATTTTTTTGTATGTGTTGACAAAAAAAAATTCTTAAACAGGAGACCGAAGGAGGACCACTTATCACTGATGATGGATTTGTGGTCGGGATTAACTTTGTCGATAATTACGGTTTTGGCAATCCACTTCCTACTCCAGTTATCCTAGCTAGCTTGGATTTGTGGAAGTCTTATAGGTATGATTTGTAATGTCGTCTCATATGTCAATCTTTATGATCAATGCCTTTTGTGTCTACCAAAAAATGTTTTATCCATTGTTTCTTCTTTTCCACTATGTTAGTATTTTGGATGAATTTTTCTAATCTTCTTAGTTAAAACTTTTGTGTATGATTTGTGATCTTTGTGTAAAAGGTCCAACATATTTCATTAATCTTTAGGTTTTGAATTGATTGATTGAGTACCAAGTGGGTTTCAAATTTACGATTTCGTCTCACGATTGTTTGCCTATAGCTTACCTACCAAAAGTTGAGATCAATCAATCAAAGCCTGAATCTATATGAACCAAAAAGATTATTCCATGCGATCATCAACAAGGATTCTCCCCCTTTATCCCTTATGATCCAAAACCTCATCCTCAAGCAAATCCATTTGCTTCATATCTTTCCAAAGTCTTTCCTGCCATGTTATCTTCAGTCTCCCTCGACCTATTTTAAGCTCCTTGCGATCCTCCCACCTTAACGTGTTCCTTCTTAGAGCCCACCATTTTGTACCATATAACAGTATTATTATAGCTGTCCTATAGAATTTCTTCAACTTTAAAGGGATGCTTTGATCACACAACATGCTAGTTGTTATCCATTTTAGCCAAAAGTTGAGATCACCAGTGAAATTCAGTCGCGACTAAAGTTCATTTTTGTTGGAGATCGATTTGATTTTTGTGGTCTAGCACTCTGAAGAAAGAGAATTGCAAGAGAAAGGAATAAAAGCACAAAGAGAAGAGGAGGAAAGATAAATACAAGTGCGAGCGATTGTTGAACAAGTAGGAAGGACACTAAATGTATATTATTAAAATGTTGGGCCTCTTTGGGGTCTAATTATTTAGGAAGTAAAAACACATTACTTAAGCTTAGTGTAGAGAATTTGAGCATGCTTAATTTATATGTATAATTACATATATTTATTTCTATTGCAGGACTATTGTGCGACCGTGGTTTGGATTTAGTGTGGTTGACTTGCATCAGTTGCCTCTTGCTGCATGGGAGAGATTTGATGTATCCCCAACTGACTCATATGTTGTTGTCAAAGAGGTGATTAGATGCTTCAATGGTTTCCATATTGTAGTTGTATAATTAGATTTTATTTGCATATCCTGAATGCTGTGAAGGGTGTTATTTCAATATCAGGTATATAAAGGTTCAATTGCCTATGGAAAAGGTGTATGCCCTGGTGATTTAGTTACTACCTGTAATGGAATTGCGATACATTCTGCCAAGCAGGTATGATATTTATGAGCCATTGATATATTAAGGTGTAAAATTACAGTTTTAAATCATGACAGTCATCTCATTCTCTGATGAGGTCCTTTAAAAAATGCAATAAAATTTTCCCAATTTTTAGCTTTTTTGTTGCATTATTACATCTTTGGATCAATTCATATTATTCCCACTTGAGGGACTTGTTGATAAATAGTCAAAATATCCTTTTTTTAAAAAACTTTTAAATGCATATCATGTATGAGCAAGATCTTTCCAGTTCATGAGTGTGGGAGCTTCTCTTCCAGTTCCATGGGCTGATGTTGAGATAAAGACAAGGATAGGAATTGGATGCCTATTTTGTTAGCTGACAGTCATATTC
The DNA here is from genome assembly GCF_026212465.1 of Amaranthus tricolor. NCBI lineage: Eukaryota > Viridiplantae > Streptophyta > Magnoliopsida > Caryophyllales > Amaranthaceae > Amaranthus > Amaranthus tricolor. Next base: position 44,171,032 of record NC_080047.1, read on the forward strand.
CAAAGTTGAGAGATGTGGTTATCTTGCTTTGCTGCAGAATAATAGACTTTTAGTTCCCTATTTATGTAGTCCTGGTTTTTAAGCGGTTTGATCTCAATCCTTTTGCTGATAACTTGAAATGATAAGTTCTTGATAGAGCTTATTGGTATCAATATATTTTCTTATCTTTTCCGTAAAATGGTTAGTTAGATACTTGGTGATCATCAGAGGGATGGGAATTGGGAATGAACACAAACTACACATAGCAAAGCGATTTGTCACAGGAAATATTTTTTGGTTCACCCACTTGTTTGCCATGATTCAGAATTTTGGATTATAGGAAGTGAGTTTCATATGGAATTGAAGGACAAATAATATCATTGGGTTTCTGCAGTTTTAAGCTGTGCTATCTATAATTAATGTCCTTTATCCTTGGCAGTATTTGCAGCTATTGTTGGACAGATCCAGTATGGTGACTGCTAGTGGTGATTCTAGTATGATTGATCAAAGTTTCAAAGTGAGTATGATTACTCTATTGTCAGTTTTGGATTTCTGGTCAGCATGTTAGTGATATCTTAAATTTGCATCAGGTTGTTATTCAATCAAATGATCGTCATATTGGTGAAATTAGCATTGAAGCTGAAAATGTAGCTGTTGTTGATAAGAGGTTTTGTGAATGGTAATCTTCCTTAGTACTCCTATAATTGATTGGAGATGTGTATTGTTTTTGGTTGTCCTGTAACAAATACTGTTTTTTTTGCTTTCAGGTGGCCTTGTTCAGAAGCTGAGTGGGCATCCAACAAAATTGGATCTCAAAGAAATGTAAATCCTAATTTTATCATTACGGCCGAAGGCGAAAAAAAATATTTTTAAGTGTATATCTATAAACTCTATTTTTGGTTGTCCTGTAACAAATACTATTTCCTTCTTTTCCAGCATACAAAGAAAGATTGTTTTTTGTAGGCATATAGCTCAAAAATCTCAATGGTTAATCACCATTTTCCTTTTCTCTCTGTTGTATGTAATAATTGTATCAATTAATTATTAGAAATGTAGGAATTTAGAACATAATCATAAATGTTAATCACCATTTTCCTTTTCTCTCTTTTGTTCGTCAACTGTAGTGCTCAATTATTTATGTTGTATCTTGTTTGATTTTTCTATTTATATTAACTTCAATGGTAGTAAAATTGGTGATTTTATGTAAATTGTGCATTGGTTGTAGGAAAATCGATGATCATATGTGGAATTATTAGAAATATTGAAGATTCTGAGAAATTTTCTTGATCTGTAAAGATTTAGGGTTTATGCGAAATCGTTGGATTAATTCTACTGTTTTGTGTTTAATTATAGTAATTTTTGAGCTCTGCTTTGAGTTTCTCGTTGCAGAGATTAGTTTTATGAACTTTTGAATACTGAAGTCAATTTTGGTTATTAGTTTTGAATTTGGATTGAGCTGAAAAGTTACAGTTTGATGTTCGAATTGTGATTGCCATCACACTATATTTTGATATTTGTTGTTGAATTATGATGTTCTTTCAGCTACGTGAGACGGTGATGTGTAATTTTTTTGGAAATCATTTATATTTTTTCTTCTTAGGTGTTGGGTTGCCATTTTATTTTGAAGTCAGTTTTGATTATTTTCAGCTGAAAACTTTTTATACGTAAGTAACAAATTATTTTTAAAATATATATTTATTTAAATTATTTAATATTGTTTCAATTAGGTTAAAATCAAAACAAATAAATTAGTATGAATCGACTCAAAATAAACTCAATTCATTCATAAATAGTTAGTTTATTTTAGTAAGTTATATTGTTATCTAAAGTAATAATTTTTATTAGAAAATGTTTACATACATTTCTTAAACAAAAGAGTAATTTTTTCTTGCAAAATTCTTTGAAAATTTTATTTACATATTTCTATGTTGCACGGTCTTCTAAAATAATACTCTTATGAGTAGAATAGAATTATTAAACAGACAGATTTCATCTACTTGTATTATAAGGTAAACTTGCAAAATTTTGTTATGTAATTTATCTTAAATTTGCAAAATATGGGTTTTGGTTCATTTTAAAGTAATATAGTACTACCTTCTATTCAGCTGAATTGTCCCATTTTTTTTTTGGCACTATTCACTTATCACTCTTAATTTGTATTTTACTCTTAATCTATAAGTTAAAACATAGTCATATGGGATCTTGTTTGATTCGTCTCAATACAAGGATTATTAATATCAACTTTTTATAATTTTTAATTAAGCATAATTTGAGATATTAAGAGTTAAAATGTTGCCTCGGCAAGTGTGAAAAATCAAATGGGACAGTTCAGCTGAATAGGAGGGAGTATATGATAAGGATGACCTATGGGCAAGCCTTATGATATTTATCTTTTTCGTAACAATCTTAACGTGACACTTACTAATAATAAAAGTCTAAAAGTGAAACACTGATATCTATAAGCTCTATACTATTTCATTCCTTTGTAGCAAACAAAAAAAATTGTTTTTATATGCACATAGCTTAAACATCTCATTTGTTAATCCCGATTTCTTCTTTCATTTTCTCTTGCTTTCTTGATTTGTGCTTCAATGATTCCATTCAATGACTGATCTTGAGCATCAACAATTAAATTACTTCGTATTATTCCATCCAAATACTTTGTATGCACGGCATACTTAAGGTGACATGTATGTATCGGAACTGATACTACATGACTCCAATCAAGCTGAACAACAGGAATAGCACGATTAACTTGAGCAGCCCAATCACGAGCATGGAGTAATGGAGCCCCACTAACTAACTGATAATGCTCGATGATATCTCCCGATTGCAACCCGACAACACGACCATTAAGATTCATTAGGGCCGACCCTGATGAACCAGTCACTAGGTCCAAATCATGCTCAAATACTACCATATTCTTATCATAATTGGCAGTAGCATCACCAAAGTAAGAGTCCTCTGAGCATTTTCGTCCAACTGAAAGTCGCCAAGCCCGCATACGTGGATGAGAAACCGCTAGTAAAGTATCACCAGGGCTAACATTCCATTCACTCTCTGAAGCAAAGAGGAGTTTAGGATAAGTTAATCCTAGCTCCAACTGAACACTCAATATAAGAATTTCACTTTCGACTTGCACAAATCGAGTTTTAGCTTCATAATTCCTACTTGGACCATTTTCACCGTAAAAACACACAAGGAAAGAATCATCAATTCGGTCTTCATTGGTTTTATAACAATGGGCAGTGGTTAATACAATTGCTAAGTCATCTACTTGACCAACCACAAACCCAGTCCAAAAAAAGTTAGTATTATCCCGATATAATACTTTCACAGTAGACATTCTTATATTACGTTCGACAGCTTTCAATGCATCATCATCAGTTGAAGTACTCATTGTTCTCCTGTTAATTTTAAAAAAACATAAAACTTTATCTTCTAGATTATGGAAAATATTAGTAAATCTTTCCAGAATATATTCTATCACATACAACTGTAAAATTGTTCTTAGCAAGTAGCAACAAACTGAAAAGCTTTTGTAAATATTGTATGATAAGTAAACAATTATACAGAAAAATAAAACACAAACAACAATACTGACGGTATAATTCATAGTGTAGTTGAAGTAGAATTCCTCTTAAAAAAAAAGAAAGTAGATTAGGATTTATTGATCAAGTAATTAAAGAAACATTATTTTTCAGAAGGGTATGCATAAATCCCAAATGCTTCCTTCATCATCACTACAGCATGTTAGCTACGAAGACAAACTTAAAAGTAATATAAAAAAAAAGTATTTTTTTTAATAAATTGTAGTCATAAGTAATGTGATTAATAAACTTATAGAAGTTGCCAACTTTCAAGGAAAAGAAACTTAAAAATTGACAAATATAACTTGTTAAAGAATACAACTAAGGTAATAAATGTCAATAAACAATACCTTAAAGATTGTAGGATTGCAGTTGGTGGTTCGCCAAATTATGCTCCAATGAAGGAGAATTGCTGCTCAAGAGTAAAGGAGCCTTGAAGAAGAAGAAGGTGAGTAGGGTAAGTGAAGGAGCCTTGAAGAAGAAGAAGAAGGTGAGTAGGGTAAGTGAAGGAGCCTTGAAGAAGAAGAAGAAGAAGAAGGTGAGTAGGGTAAGTGAAGGAGCCTTGAAGAAGAAGAAGAAGAAGAAGAAGAAGAAGGTGAGTAGGGTAAGTAAAGGTAAATGAGATGAGCTTCAATTATATAACAAATCATAAAAGTCTTGGTCTTGCAGAAGGGTAAATTGAAGCTCAACACAAGTTTGTTATGTAATTGCAGAAGGGTAAGTAAATGCTCAAACCAAGGTATCAAAGCTGCCTTAAGTTGATACCAGCTACGGCAGCTAGTACATTTTTGCACAAAAATTGTCATGTAATTGATGTTCAAGAAAAGGAATATACGGGTATAATTATTCTGAAATATTCGTTACATTATAATTATTAATATTATTTATTATTTAAGATTATTTTATATATTACGGCAATGTGTATGAAAAAATTTATTCATTTATATGTTTAAAGAACAACAACAATAAAAATAATAATAATTAATGTATTTAATTGAAATTAAAATCTATAATTTCATTATATTATTAAATGGTAGATTATAGGGTTCACTACAAAAAACTATCAATTTGGCGACAGACGTTTTCGTCGCCCTTTCATAGCTAAATGGTCAAAAAGTGGGGTTGGCGACGAGCTAGCGACGGCTAATGAGGTGGTCGCTATTTACGTCGTCGCTAATCCATAGATGGACGCCATTTCCTCGCCGGTTTCAAAGGCGACCACATGGCGACCTAAATTTCCATCGCCAAAAATGTTCTAAGGTAGCGACGAATGGGCGACGAAAAACGTTGTCGCCATTGCAGCTCTGAGAGAGGCGACCAACTGGCGACGAACCCGGCCATCGCCATCGCTGCCTGCATTGATAAGACTAATCTGTGTCAGTTTACAGCTTAGCGACCACTTGTCCGTCGGTAGGCCGTCGCTGGCAATAATTACCTTTGCGTGCTGGAATTTATTATTATTATTATTATTATTATTATTATTATTATTATTATCATTATTAGTATTATTATTATTTTTATTAATATTATTATTATTATTATTATTATTATTATTATTATTATTAATATTACTACTGTTATTGTTTTAAATATTATTATTATTATTAAAATGAATATTATTATATATATTAGTTATATATATTTTATATTATTTATAATTATAAAATAAAAATATAAACACATAAAACAAAAATATTAAAATGAAAAAACTGAAAATATTATATATAAATCTAAAGTTTATTTACAAAGTCACAAAAATTACAAATATCATTCATTGAGGAGGTGGAGGAGGGGGTTGATTTAAATTGAAATGCGATTCAAGGAATTTCAAAAATTGTTCTCGTTCTCGTGCTAATGCTTCAGTCATCCTTTGATGATTCTCATAGGCTGTCTGAGCATTTCCTCTTCGAATCGCTTCCCATAATTGATTATTAAACTCCATTTGCCGGGCTTCTAAGTCCGCAAACCTTTGTTGTATAATGGCGTCATAATCAGGTTGTGCAGGCTGAGAAGACGGAATATCCATTGGCTCGGGAGGATAAATAATCTGAGAGGCGGAACCAACCCCAAAAACCTCTTTGCTTTTTTTGTATTTTTTATTTGACCCGCTTTCTACGTTTTTTATTGCATCCAACCAAACTTTACTTGGGTCGCGAGTTGGATGCTCCTCCATCAAAGAACGATATTCATCCTACAATAAAAAAAAAATCAATTACTAATAAACTAAATATTAATTGATACTAAAATAAATAAATAAACAAGTTTAATAATTATTACATTAACTTTTTGTGACTTGCTATTTGTCCATTGGGAACAATCTCCTGTGTCATTGTCAAAGACCCCATGCGTTCGTGTAAATATTTCGTAGGGCGTGGGTCTTTGATATAGTTACATTGTTTTATCTTTTTGTCCTTAAGCTAATGTTGGTGGAAAATTAGACTAGTATATTTAAAAATGAGACTGTGATATCTGTTGTTAACCTTATGATTTGTTTTACTCTTTTTTTATCAAATATATATTATCCCCTTTCTTTTTTACTTTATGGATTTCTTGGGTGTCATGCATTGCTGATTCTATACATGTTGATTCAGAACAGGGAAAGAGATAAACAGACGAAATGACTTGCTGACAAATTTGAAATCCAAGGTTAATCATATGGCAAACACTCTCAATTCGCACAGTGCTGCTTACAGGGATCGGTTGTTAGGTCCAGATTTGAAGTCAGACGATGTAATGAAGAGAGCATCTAACATGGACAACCAAGGGATTGTAGGCTTTCAACGTCAGATTATGAGAGGTATGGAAAGAAGCTTACATGTTTGAATTTTATGGTCTTTCCTTTAGGCACATTGCTAAGTATCATTTTCTTTTCTTGTTTACTTGATGTCTAAGCAGAACAAGACGAGGGCCTTGAGCAATTAGAGGAGACAGTAATAAGTACAAAACACATAGCATTAGCAGTCAATGAAGAGCTCAACCTCCACACAAGGCTCCTGGTAGTGTATCAGAATTTTTTATTTTTTATTTGGGAGGGGAGGGGGGTTATGGTGTAAATATGATCATTCTTATTTTACTTATTGATGCATGATAAAGAAAAGAGTACCTAGACCCAATCTACGAGGTCATAAGCACTTTCAAAATTTTGATGTAGGATACCTTGGATGATCACGTGGAGTCTACAAATTCTCGCTTGCAGGTTAATACCTTGTCTCTACTTTAATTGTTGTATGCCTTTTGGGTTACCATTGTATATTCTGCTTTTGTCAAACACTTAAGTCTACTATTTTCAAGTCTGCTTCATGCTCTACAGTTTTTCTTTCCCATCTCCTGGTAATTGAGATAGCACTTGAAAAAGTTTTTGTCTTATCACAAACAGTGCTTCAATGATTGTTGAAAACGACTAAATGAGTGTGCTTGTTTACCTGTGATATGCAATATCTATTAACTTCATATAGTAGGGTCTAACCACTGAAACTAGTCAAGATTGTGAATTGTGATTACTGGTTGTGAATGTAAGGCAAGATACTGGGACATACTCTCTTGGGGCCTGGGGGTTTAGGATTACGACTATTTTTTCTATTTTTTCTCTTTCAAGGTTGAGCTACTCTTGTAAGAGACTGTCTCTCGATAAGAAGAACTCAGAACAAGGAGCCCATATGCTAAATAATTGTATTAGTTGAGTTATTCAGCCTATGTATGGAGAATGTCTTACGGTGAGACCGTCTCACACAAGAATTTGTGTTCAAGGTTTCATTTTTCTCCACATGATAAATAAACGATTTACAACTTCATTTTGTGATTTTGTGTAAATTTATTTATATTTCCTCAGTCCTTATTCATTGTTATGGGTCATTGTGCAGCGTATTCAAAAGAAATTGGCGATTTTCAATAAACGCACCAAGGGAGGTTGTACGTGCTTGTTACTACTGGTTGTCTTGATTGTGTTTCTCATCCTTGTCGTACTGGCACTGATCAAATATGTGTAGACCTTTGTTTGGTACGTTCGATTATGCTTTACTCATTTCGAGAGAAATTTTCTTAATTTCTTCGTGTTTCTGTGATTGGGCCTTGCGGGCGTCACTTCACTCTTCTCATTAAAATTTCCTTCACATTACTTAATCTTTTGCATTCTTTTGTAGGTATTTGCTACTACCATAGAATGTTTCTTCACAGTACTTAAACTGTTGAACACTTTAATAGAAGTGTATATATTGGGATCTGCTTATGTTTCATTGCTGGAACTACCTATTTAGCCTATCTATGGTGATTATGGATATCCTTCTTGAAATATGAAGTGTGTAAATTCATTCGCCTTTTGTTGTCAACAAATTTCGCTATCGTGTTAGCAGCGATTTCCCATGCTTATTTGTTTTGGTTTATATTATCTACCCATATTATCGGGATCAAGGCTTATCGTAATTGATTTAATTAAAATTAATATCATTATTATTGTTATTGCTACAAATGGCCAATGTTTCTTTTAGTTAATATTCAGCATCTGCTAAATTTGTACATCTAATGGCCAGTTTTATCATCAGCATTTGTTCCGTAGAAAGAGGCAAATCTAAGGGCATGCTTGGATTGGGCGTAAATATTTAAGGGGGAAATAAAGTCAAACTAATAAATTAAAAGCAAATAGAGATGCATTTGAAGTAGTCGAGATAGTTGTGAATAAGGTAAAATGAGCATGAAATAAAAATAATGAAGGAAAAAGAAGTTAATTTCTCCTATTATGAAGGTAATATATTCCCCCATCCTCCCCTAGGATAAATATTTACCCCATAAAATTAAGAGTTTCCTTTATTTTTTATTACTTTGCAACCATTTTTCCACCTCTACAACTCACTAATTTTTTATTTATCAACTTTATTTTCTTGCTTTGACTTTTTTTACCCCTCAAATATTTACCCTCAATCCAAGCATGCCCTAAAATAAAATTTGTTCCGGTTAAAAATAGACTTCATATCGACGATGAATCACTACTTCTCAGCGACACCGTAGAAAGAGGCAAATTTAGAATAAAATTTGTTTCGGTTAAAAATAGGAAACAATCAAATGAATGAGTACCTTTGGGTGGTTGTAGTGGTAGAACGGTGGTTGGCCGGAGAACCATGGAATTTCTGCAAAATAAACACCAACAACCTCGGGACGGTCCCAGAGGCAGTGCCTTCGACGTCCAAGTTAGTACCCACTTTGAGCTACTATGAATGTATAGTAATATTATTAGTTTAGAGAGAGAAAGTACAACATTTTGCTATGTGAAAGCAAATGTCCGTTTATTTTATTTTCTTCCATCCTTCCTTTATTACCTCGTAAGAGGTATATATAGAGAGACTTTCTAGTAGGCTTTTTTGAAGAGTGGACTTAGGCCATTTAAAATGTAGGCTTATATTTTATTTACAAATAAAATTAAATGATATCGATAATATTTAAAAAAATGTACTTAAGGAGGTTTGAATTCAAGTCAATAGACTCACATAGCAAATCTTCTATCAACTTAAGGAGGTATATAAATTTATACTTCCTCCATTCTATTATACTTGCTACATATTAATTTTTACGCAATTCAATGCGTAATTTTAATCACTTATATCTTAAACAATTCTTAACTAAAAATTATAAAAATTTGATATGACGAAAATATGCGATTCGACGATTCAAACAGGACCTCACTTGACTATATTTTCTTCTTACACATTAGCAACAATATATAAAATAAACTTGAAAGATGAATAATACCATTATGTCTAATGTAGCAAGTATTTCAGAACGAAAAAAATACATAAGTAAAATATGTCCGTTGACCTCATTAACTAACCTCGGATATGCCTCAGGGACTAGAAATCACATTTATCTATCTTATGTTTACTTTTTAAAAACACAACTAATGTATATGTTAACATGTGAGACGATTTCAATTGGGTCAACTCAAACTATTTAGAAAAACTATTTTTTTTATAAATGAGAATTCAATTTGCATTATTTTTTAAAAATATTTTTATACTAACGAGCCTTTTGTATGAACTCCGTTCGATGGTTAGACAATCTTTTATAAGTCTGGCTGTGTTGAAAAAATAGTGAGGTGGCGGCATGCACTTTTACTACCTCAACACAACATTTTGCCGATAGGTTTAAATTGGTTTCTTTTGTTTTTGCCCTTATTCCTGATCTTATTTCACGCTTTGCGCTTTCTCGCTGTACGCCTTCCCCTCTCTCTCTCTCTCTCTCTCTCTCTCTCTCTTTCTCTCCCCCATTGAAGCGTACTCGAAATTCTCCATTGAAGAGGCTTCTGAGCTTTGAAGCAGTCTCTAAGGTTAGATGCTTCTTTTTCTTTAATCATCTAATATTAATTTTGACAATCTAGTGGTTAATCGTGTATTTAATTGTCAGTATATACTCAATTTAGGGTTCTTCGAAGCTGGATAATTGAACTATTGGTTATTGGTCAATTGAGATTTTTGAATTTTTGAATTGTAGTTTATTTATTTTATTTATAGGAAAAACACAAATTCTCAAATTCGGAGGGGTGGGGGAATGGTTTCAGGGGTAGGGGTTTCGAGTCTACGGCGGTTCGGATCAGGGAAAGGGATGCGAGTTTAGGGTGGTTTCGGGTTGGGGAACTTAAGTTTTGGGCGGTTTCGTTGGTGGGGCTGGGGCGGGGGTCTATTGCGCTCATGTGGCTCTGGAAGGAGGGTGGTTTCGGTGGTGGTGCAGGGGGAGGGGGTGGCTTTCGGGGCTGGGCTGGGGAGTGGCTGTCGGGCTGGGTGGGGAATTGTTTGATTAACTTTTTTGATTTTAGGGTTTTTGAATTTTAATTAGATAATTGAATTTATTTTAGATTTTGGGGTTTCATTTTTGAATTATCGAAGTTAATATGTTGGATTTTAGGGATTTTTGAATTCAAATCAAATGAGTTAGCAAGTTAATTTTTAGTTTGAATTTAAATTTTATTTATTTGTAATTTTATGTAATTGAGATTGGATGAAATCGGTTTTTTAGTGGTGATTCGATGAAATTAGGATGAAATCAGTTTTGGGAGTTGATATTCGAGTTGTTATTGTTGGGGTATTGTTTACTTGTTGTTAGAATTGGTTTTGGGATGTTGTTTACTTGTTGTTTGAATTGGTGTCTGGGTGGGGATGTTGTTTACTTGTTGTTATTCGAATTGGTGTTGGGTTGTTGTTTACTACATGTTCGAATTGGTTTTGAGGTGTTGTTGGATTGTTGTTGTTGTTGTTGTTGTTGTTGTTGGATTGTTGTTTGAATTATTCTTGGTATTGTTGTTGTACTTGGATTGAATTGAATTGTTTGAGTTGGATTGAATTGAATTGAATTGTTTGAGTTGGATTAATTTGATAAAAATTGTACTACTATTGGATTGTAATATAAATTTTTAAGTACTATTTGGTTGCAACATATGTTCATGTGTTCTATTGTACTGTAATATGAATTTTTAAAAAAATTTGGAATAAAATCAATTAAGAACTAGTGATCGGTACTTTACGTCCTTCAATAGTAATACCGCAAGTGCACGGCGTAGCGTAGTACGTCGGCAAGTACGGGTCGAATCTACAGGGAGTGGGGTGTATATCAAGAGATTCTCAATCAATTAGTTGGTTCAACAACGTATATATAGATGTTTGTTGGTGTAATTAACTAAAACAAGAAAATAAAGACTAAAGCTAAAACAAAGTATAAAACAAGTAAAGATGCTAATTAACCAAGAACATAAGATCAAAGGAAATACAAACACATCAAAAGGTAATATGACGATGAAGAGGCAAAGACTAGGCTTTCTCACCAAAGTAGTGTTAATTATTAATCTTCAACCTAAGGTCATGGATATGGGTTATGGGGAAGAACACATCTTGGATACTAATGTTCTCTCTCGAGCAACAAAAGCTTCCTAAAACATACTCAACTACCTATTCTCATGGAGCTAAGCATATTTTAAGACATGGAGATAATTCAATTTTCAAGCATAGACTATCATTAGAAATCGACTCTCGCCCTCAATCCAATGACACTGCAACATGATAGCAAAATCCATCTTAAACCATAAACAACATAACCAAGCCAAAGGTAAAGAAAGCAAATCAAACTACATACATGGTGATGATGCCTAGCCTAAGCCAAATTGAACTACTCACTCATATTGAAATTGAACATAACTAAAGACATTGAATTCATGATAAATAACAACAAAATCAAAAGCAATAAATTGTAGAGAATAGGAATTACTAGCTTGGAATTCAATCCAAGGAAGACAACCAAATGAAGAATTAATGAATACCAATGATAAACTCCATAAGCTCCAATTGCAATCCAAATGTTTGATGAAATGCTTCAATAGATTGACTTAACCTCAATTACATGAATATATCAAATGATCTTCCTTAATGAACTAATCAAAAGCTTGAACCTTCTAATAAGTGTTTGAATAGAAATTGCAACTAAGAGTACAAGAATGAATCAAGGAAAATACATAAAGGAAGATTAAAACTAACTAATGAAAGCTTAAAATTCAGAACATGAGTTGTAGAAGAAATGGATGATTTGCTTGAGCCTTTTTCTTCTCTATTTATAGGAGGGAGGACAAGTGGTGGGTGGTGGCTTCATGATTTCTCCACCACCCTATGTGTGAGATAGGTAGGTTATAGATGGGTGGCAAATAGGGGTGGTGGAGCAGTAGAGTATGAGAGGAATAAGAAATGGGTAGGGCATCCAATCAGCAGCTTTTAAAAGCGTAATTATTTCTGACCGCCCAAATCGCTCGACCCGAGCCAATCCGCTCGACCTGTCGAGCGAGCATCAGGTACATAGGTCAAAATCTTTAAAAACAGAGCAGTCACAAAAAATAACTCCGCTCGACCCATTGAAAATGCTTCTGTCGACATTCTGAAGCTACTCGAAGTGAATAGTACTTTCACTCGACCCGAGCCAACATCGCTTGACCGGGTCGAGCGGCCTTCAGGATGGTCCTACTCAGCTTCTATCTCTAATACAAGTCTTTTTCATGTTCGAGCAAGCTTGGCTCGACCCAGTTTTGGCCGAGTGGGCTTAGAATGGTCTACTTTAGCTCCTTTTGGCCTTGTTTCCTTGACTTGGGTCATCAAGGTTTTGATTACTTGAGCTTTCGGAGTTAATATAGTATTGTATGCGCCAAATGTACTTGGTTTGTGATCGGTTTTGTTGAATATTACCTAAAATGCACAAAACACCAAAATACCCAACCAAGCTTAAAATCCCAAATAAAGCAAGCATAGTTATGCAAAAATCCCAATACAATAAAGCCAAATAATGGGGATTAAATATGAATAAAATGCAGCTAACAACTAGACCCTAAAGTTTTTTGGTTACCCACCGTCCTAGCAATCCTGTATCCGCCACTGGATGCAGCGACCATAGGCCAGGCGAAATACAGCCCAGATCTAATTACTATTTAGAACAACGAATTTTGCGTTCCTAACGAAAAACAAGAATGAAAAAGATGGAATGTTCATCGTCATCACTCAGTTTATTGAACCCGTAATTCTAAAGAAAAAATGGTCCCACGTTTCCCTTTTTTTTATATTATATATTGCTTAGTTGGCATAAAAATTTGAGCGAGATAAATGAAAAAGTTGATCTCAGAGATTAATGGGAACTCTACCTTACTCGCTCCTCTCGTTTTGTTTTTTCGTTTCGATTCTCCGTTTCCTACACTTTTGTCTTCTGCGAGAAACAATTTCTTCACCATCATCAGGTGGGTCTAATTTCATATTCCTCAATTACTTCATCCATTTAACTTTATGCATTTTTTTCGTTTATTGTGATTGATTTTCAAAAAATAAAAAATTAGAAATTGAATTCATTTATTTGCCATTCAAAAGTCTTATCTGCAATTCAATATTATGTTTTTTGTTTTTGGTAATGTCAATTTTATGTGTTTGCTATTGTGATTAAGTTGTCGTTTTGCCTTTTGTTTTCTCCTAGTGTAACGCCATGGATATGATGTTGGAGGGAACCTCAGTGTATTCTAATCCAATGTCGAGCCATTACGTTTCTTATCCGATGCATATTCCACCTCTACATCATCGATTCCCCGAGAAAAGCGGGACTTACTCAATTGATGCTGGTTTCGATCAATCTCCAGACTTGAAAAGTTTGTAATTGATTCTTTCCCTTATGTTAGTTTAGTTGCTTACTGTATATTTGATCATTATTTCAATGTTTATTACTCTACAGAAATTTACGATCACTATACTAAAGGAAAACCTTCCGTTCGAGTAGTTTCGCAATTGTCTCCTAAAGGTGGTGCTATAGAAATTTATTGTTTATGCTTTTCTTAAACATATTATATTATATTGCTATGGTAATTGTTTTGTACTATATGATTTTGGTTTATGTCATGAGATGTGTGAATGTGTCAAAGGTTTATACTTCCTGTGAATTCTTTATCCGACCACTTACGGGATTCAGGCTTTGATTGAATTGTTATGTATGACGTTGCAGATTTTGCTTCCTCCACGGCCAAGCCTGTGACTGTGCTGAAAAAGAAGGTTGAATATTTTCAACTCTTACCGTCTGTTGTATCAGTGTCTTCCTTTTATGGTAACTAAATATTTATTTTTTCTTCTTCATAATGACATTATTATTATAAAGTAGGGCAAAGTAAAGTAGATTAATTTCTGATTTCTTGTCCTAGGTGTTGATAGAAAAATCGATTGCTCTGGACTTGTAATTGAATGGGATGCGACTAAAAATGAAGCAGTCATTTTGACTTCGGCAAAACTTCTTTTAAGCCCCGTCCGTGAAACTCGAGAAAATTATGTTAGTTAATGTTCATTTGTTGTAATCTTTTCTATTAAATGAATTAGACTTAAGTAATATCTTTTTTCCCCCTAGATCATTGTAAGGCTGGCAGATGGAACTTTATTACTTGGGAAGGAAGATTATGTTGATTATCATCACAACCTTCTCACCCTCAGGGTTAAGTCAACAATGGAAATTAAAGCGGTAGACTTGAAGTCTAAGCAAGTTGATTGGGATGATCTAGTCGATGGAATGAAAGTGATAACACTAGGTCGTATGTTTCCCTTCTGTAGCTTGTTTGACCATGGCGGAGAGTTACTTTTGCAATACCCTTACTTTGGTTGTGGAGAACTTTTGAGGTCTTCTTGCCATGTTCATCCGGTATTTTCTTTACTCTTTTTATTTGATGTATTATTATTTGGAGCGGTTTTTTATTAGCGTAATTTGTTTTAAATATATTTATGCACTATTAGATGAGAATATTACATGTTGATTTGCATAGTGAATAAAGAAGCACATGGGGTTATCAATTTGACTTAATAGTGATATTTCAAGTTTGTTCAGTAGCATATATTAATCTCATGGACTAAAAGTTGCATTGATGTTTTTGTTTATTATATTAAAGTTAAAACTCCAGAGAATTGTATTCAATCACACAAGCTTGAATTTTTTCAACGATGACTTGTTCTTGTCCGATTATTGTTTTAATAGCAGTAATTTTTTTGTATGTGTTGACAAAAAAAAATTCTTAAACAGGAGACCGAAGGAGGACCACTTATCACTGATGATGGATTTGTGGTCGGGATTAACTTTGTCGATAATTACGGTTTTGGCAATCCACTTCCTACTCCAGTTATCCTAGCTAGCTTGGATTTGTGGAAGTCTTATAGGTATGATTTGTAATGTCGTCTCATATGTCAATCTTTATGATCAATGCCTTTTGTGTCTACCAAAAAATGTTTTATCCATTGTTTCTTCTTTTCCACTATGTTAGTATTTTGGATGAATTTTTCTAATCTTCTTAGTTAAAACTTTTGTGTATGATTTGTGATCTTTGTGTAAAAGGTCCAACATATTTCATTAATCTTTAGGTTTTGAATTGATTGATTGAGTACCAAGTGGGTTTCAAATTTACGATTTCGTCTCACGATTGTTTGCCTATAGCTTACCTACCAAAAGTTGAGATCAATCAATCAAAGCCTGAATCTATATGAACCAAAAAGATTATTCCATGCGATCATCAACAAGGATTCTCCCCCTTTATCCCTTATGATCCAAAACCTCATCCTCAAGCAAATCCATTTGCTTCATATCTTTCCAAAGTCTTTCCTGCCATGTTATCTTCAGTCTCCCTCGACCTATTTTAAGCTCCTTGCGATCCTCCCACCTTAACGTGTTCCTTCTTAGAGCCCACCATTTTGTACCATATAACAGTATTATTATAGCTGTCCTATAGAATTTCTTCAACTTTAAAGGGATGCTTTGATCACACAACATGCTAGTTGTTATCCATTTTAGCCAAAAGTTGAGATCACCAGTGAAATTCAGTCGCGACTAAAGTTCATTTTTGTTGGAGATCGATTTGATTTTTGTGGTCTAGCACTCTGAAGAAAGAGAATTGCAAGAGAAAGGAATAAAAGCACAAAGAGAAGAGGAGGAAAGATAAATACAAGTGCGAGCGATTGTTGAACAAGTAGGAAGGACACTAAATGTATATTATTAAAATGTTGGGCCTCTTTGGGGTCTAATTATTTAGGAAGTAAAAACACATTACTTAAGCTTAGTGTAGAGAATTTGAGCATGCTTAATTTATATGTATAATTACATATATTTATTTCTATTGCAGGACTATTGTGCGACCGTGGTTTGGATTTAGTGTGGTTGACTTGCATCAGTTGCCTCTTGCTGCATGGGAGAGATTTGATGTATCCCCAACTGACTCATATGTTGTTGTCAAAGAGGTGATTAGATGCTTCAATGGTTTCCATATTGTAGTTGTATAATTAGATTTTATTTGCATATCCTGAATGCTGTGAAGGGTGTTATTTCAATATCAGGTATATAAAGGTTCAATTGCCTATGGAAAAGGTGTATGCCCTGGTGATTTAGTTACTACCTGTAATGGAATTGCGATACATTCTGCCAAGCAGGTATGATATTTATGAGCCATTGATATATTAAGGTGTAAAATTACAGTTTTAAATCATGACAGTCATCTCATTCTCTGATGAGGTCCTTTAAAAAATGCAATAAAATTTTCCCAATTTTTAGCTTTTTTGTTGCATTATTACATCTTTGGATCAATTCATATTATTCCCACTTGAGGGACTTGTTGATAAATAGTCAAAATATCCTTTTTTTAAAAAACTTTTAAATGCATATCATGTATGAGCAAGATCTTTCCAGTTCATGAGTGTGGGAGCTTCTCTTCCAGTTCCATGGGCTGATGTTGAGATAAAGACAAGGATAGGAATTGGATGCCTATTTTGTTAGCTGACAGTCATATTCCAAAGTTGAGAGATGTGGTTATCTTGCTTTGCTGCAGAATAATAGACTTTTAGTTCCCTATTTATGTAGTCCTGGTTTTTAAGCGGTTTGATCTCAATCCTTTTGCTGATAACTTGAAATGATAAGTTCTTGATAGAGCTTATTGGTATCAATATATTTTCTTATCTTTTCCGTAAAATGGTTAGTTAGATACTTGGTGATCATCAGAGGGATGGGAATTGGGAATGAACACAAACTACACATAGCAAAGCGATTTGTCACAGGAAATATTTTTTGGTTCACCCACTTGTTTGCCATGATTCAGAATTTTGGATTATAGGAAGTGAGTTTCATATGGAATTGAAGGACAAATAATATCATTGGGTTTCTGCAGTTTTAAGCTGTGCTATCTATAATTAATGTCCTTTATCCTTGGCAGTATTTGCAGCTATTGTTGGACAGATCCAGTATGGTGACTGCTAGTGGTGATTCTAGTATGATTGATCAAAGTTTCAAAGTGAGTATGATTACTCTATTGTCAGTTTTGGATTTCTGGTCAGCATGTTAGTGATATCTTAAATTTGCATCAGGTTGTTATTCAATCAAATGATCGTCATATTGGTGAAATTAGCATTGAAGCTGAAAATGTAGCTGTTGTTGATAAGAGGTTTTGTGAATGGTAATCTTCCTTAGTACTCCTATAATTGATTGGAGATGTGTATTGTTTTTGGTTGTCCTGTAACAAATACTGTTTTTTTTGCTTTCAGGTGGCCTTGTTCAGAAGCTGAGTGGGCATCCAACAAAATTGGATCTCAAAGAAATGTAAATCCTAATTTTATCATTACGGCCGAAGGCGAAAAAAAATATTTTTAAGTGTATATCTATAAACTCTATTTTTGGTTGTCCTGTAACAAATACTATTTCCTTCTTTTCCAGCATACAAAGAAAGATTGTTTTTTGTAGGCATATAGCTCAAAAATCTCAATGGTTAATCACCATTTTCCTTTTCTCTCTGTTGTATGTAATAATTGTATCAATTAATTATTAGAAATGTAGGAATTTAGAACATAATCATAAATGTTAATCACCATTTTCCTTTTCTCTCTTTTGTTCGTCAACTGTAGTGCTCAATTATTTATGTTGTATCTTGTTTGATTTTTCTATTTATATTAACTTCAATGGTAGTAAAATTGGTGATTTTATGTAAATTGTGCATTGGTTGTAGGAAAATCGATGATCATATGTGGAATTATTAGAAATATTGAAGATTCTGAGAAATTTTCTTGATCTGTAAAGATTTAGGGTTTATGCGAAATCGTTGGATTAATTCTACTGTTTTGTGTTTAATTATAGTAATTTTTGAGCTCTGCTTTGAGTTTCTCGTTGCAGAGATTAGTTTTATGAACTTTTGAATACTGAAGTCAATTTTGGTTATTAGTTTTGAATTTGGATTGAGCTGAAAAGTTACAGTTTGATGTTCGAATTGTGATTGCCATCACACTATATTTTGATATTTGTTGTTGAATTATGATGTTCTTTCAGCTACGTGAGACGGTGATGTGTAATTTTTTTGGAAATCATTTATATTTTTTCTTCTTAGGTGTTGGGTTGCCATTTTATTTTGAAGTCAGTTTTGATTATTTTCAGCTGAAAACTTTTTATACGTAAGTAACAAATTATTTTTAAAATATATATTTATTTAAATTATTTAATATTGTTTCAATTAGGTTAAAATCAAAACAAATAAATTAGTATGAATCGACTCAAAATAAACTCAATTCATTCATAAATAGTTAGTTTATTTTAGTAAGTTATATTGTTATCTAAAGTAATAATTTTTATTAGAAAATGTTTACATACATTTCTTAAACAAAAGAGTAATTTTTTCTTGCAAAATTCTTTGAAAATTTTATTTACATATTTCTATGTTGCACGGTCTTCTAAAATAATACTCTTATGAGTAGAATAGAATTATTAAACAGACAGATTTCATCTACTTGTATTATAAGGTAAACTTGCAAAATTTTGTTATGTAATTTATCTTAAATTTGCAAAATATGGGTTTTGGTTCATTTTAAAGTAATATAGTACTACCTTCTATTCAGCTGAATTGTCCCATTTTTTTTTTGGCACTATTCACTTATCACTCTTAATTTGTATTTTACTCTTAATCTATAAGTTAAAACATAGTCATATGGGATCTTGTTTGATTCGTCTCAATACAAGGATTATTAATATCAACTTTTTATAATTTTTAATTAAGCATAATTTGAGATATTAAGAGTTAAAATGTTGCCTCGGCAAGTGTGAAAAATCAAATGGGACAGTTCAGCTGAATAGGAGGGAGTATATGATAAGGATGACCTATGGGCAAGCCTTATGATATTTATCTTTTTCGTAACAATCTTAACGTGACACTTACTAATAATAAAAGTCTAAAAGTGAAACACTGATATCTATAAGCTCTATACTATTTCATTCCTTTGTAGCAAACAAAAAAAATTGTTTTTATATGCACATAGCTTAAACATCTCATTTGTTAATCCCGATTTCTTCTTTCATTTTCTCTTGCTTTCTTGATTTGTGCTTCAATGATTCCATTCAATGACTGATCTTGAGCATCAACAATTAAATTACTTCGTATTATTCCATCCAAATACTTTGTATGCACGGCATACTTAAGGTGACATGTATGTATCGGAACTGATACTACATGACTCCAATCAAGCTGAACAACAGGAATAGCACGATTAACTTGAGCAGCCCAATCACGAGCATGGAGTAATGGAGCCCCACTAACTAACTGATAATGCTCGATGATATCTCCCGATTGCAACCCGACAACACGACCATTAAGATTCATTAGGGCCGACCCTGATGAACCAGTCACTAGGTCCAAATCATGCTCAAATACTACCATATTCTTATCATAATTGGCAGTAGCATCACCAAAGTAAGAGTCCTCTGAGCATTTTCGTCCAACTGAAAGTCGCCAAGCCCGCATACGTGGATGAGAAACCGCTAGTAAAGTATCACCAGGGCTAACATTCCATTCACTCTCTGAAGCAAAGAGGAGTTTAGGATAAGTTAATCCTAGCTCCAACTGAACACTCAATATAAGAATTTCACTTTCGACTTGCACAAATCGAGTTTTAGCTTCATAATTCCTACTTGGACCATTTTCACCGTAAAAACACACAAGGAAAGAATCATCAATTCGGTCTTCATTGGTTTTATAACAATGGGCAGTGGTTAATACAATTGCTAAGTCATCTACTTGACCAACCACAAACCCAGTCCAAAAAAAGTTAGTATTATCCCGATATAATACTTTCACAGTAGACATTCTTATATTACGTTCGACAGCTTTCAATGCATCATCATCAGTTGAAGTACTCATTGTTCTCCTGTTAATTTTATATATTACGGCAATGTGTATGAAAAAATTTATTCATTTATATGTTTAAAGAACAACAACAATAAAAATAATACTCCCTCCTATTCAGCTCAAATGTCCCATTTGACTTTTCACACTTGCCGAGGCAACATTTTAACCCTTAATATCTTAAATTATTCTTAATTAAAAATTATATAAAGTTGATATTAATAATCCTTGTATTGAGACGAATCAAACAAGATCCCACATGACTATGTTTTAACTTATAGATTAAGAATAAAATACAAATTAATAGTGATAAGTGAATAGTGCCAAAAATCAAATGGGACATTAAGGTTGAATAGGAGGTAGTAATAATTAATGTATTTAATTGAAATTAAAATCTATAATTTCATTATATTATTAAATGGTAGATTATAGGGTTATTAATTATGACATTTAATAATTATAAGTTTAAACTAGTATACACTAAATCTTTATAAAAAAACAAAATATTTAAACAAGCATATATAAATATTGCGACCCATTCTGTGATAACAGAATCTTTTTCGTTTTCACAACCACGACCGTAATTTTACACCATTCTTTGAGCCCACAATAAAGGGGCCCCAAAGAAGTGGTAAATAATTGAATCTCAAACAAATGAATATCGTGATTTTGTCATGATGGGGTTCGAAGGTAAATGATAGAGCTTTAAATTTAGTTTATTTTATTATCCTTATTTTTCTTAATTATATTATAGTTAATACTAGCTAAATATTATGAGTATTACTATTATTACTACATATGTTATAATTGGTATTATTATTATTATTATTGTAATTATTAAAGTATTCTTATTATTAGTTTTAACATTAAAGCAGCAGCAGAAGTAAAAGGAGAAGCCAAGTTTGCAGGCTTTGCGGCCCGTACAAAAACTAACTTTTGTTTCTGGAAAATTTTTAAAAAAACTCGGACAATAATTAAGAGAAGTAGCCAAGATGTCAGGGTCAGCTTTTGATCTTTGTGTGATCGCTCCCTCCCTTCCCTTTCATATGCTATCTCTCATTATTATCTCCCTAAAAATCCTCCCTCTTCTTAAACATCTTTCTCTCTCATCTGTTTTCTCTGATGCATATATATACTTGTACATTTTAAATTAATTGCAACATTTTAAAAATAATATTATTTATTCATCACTTTTAATTTGTGATTAGTTTCTAATCTATAAGTTAAAACGTAGTCAAGAGAGATCTTATTTGATTCAACTCGTTGCAAAGATTATTAATATCAAATTTTTGTAATGTTTTATTATACACAATTAAAAATAATAAGAATTAAATTAGTATATTAAACTGTGTAAAAAAGCAAACGTTACAACTGGACCAAATATTATGGAGTACATTTAGTATCACTGAATCAGCAACCTACTACCTGCAACTTTTTTTTTAAGCTTCTTGAAATATTTACTTCCTCCGTACTTTTAAGGGTAAAGTATTAGCACTAAGTACTTGTACGCCAACTCTCACCTTCTCTTCCCATTTCTCACCCTAAGTTGTCCTCTCCCTATAATTCTCTTCGGCTATGATGTCTAATTGGTAGTGACTCATTTTTTATTTTTATACTCTCTCTATTAATGTCTTATTTACTTTATGCACTCTATCCAATGTACTTATATAATTCTTAATATCTCTAATTGTGCATTATTAAAAATTATGGAAAGTTGATATGAATAATCCTTACATTGAGACGAATCAAACAAGATCCCACATGACTATGTTTTAACTTGTAAATTAATAATAAAATACAAATTAAGAGTAAGAGATGAATAGTGTCTAAAAAGCAAATGGGACGTTAGTGCTGAATTGGAGGGAGTATAAAATACTCCTAATTCTGAGTTAATATCACATTTGTTTTTTGAATACTATTTACATCTCACTTTTAATTTGTATTTAATTTTTAATCTATAAGTTCAATTGTAATAAATTAAGTGAAATCTTGTTTGATTCGTCTCAATGTGAAGATTATTAATATTAACCTTTTATAATTTTTAATTATACACAATTAGAGATACTGAGATATCATGAATTAAATTAGTGTACTGACAAACGTAGAAAAAGCAAATGAGACATTAACTCTGAATTAGATTTAATTTAGAACACTCGCAGATAAAAGAAAAATGTGGCTATTAAAAAACAAAAGTAGTATGTTAAAATGCGTTGTTGCAGACTTTGTTAAGTTGTGTACTAAGAATCACAATATGATAATGATTAAAAACATCATATTGAAAATTTTTTATTAGGATTTTGTGTTATCTGATATTGATGAACATTTAGATATTATGTTAAAATAAAGAGCTTGATAATCAAAAGACTTTAGTGTACTTTTATATGAAACATAAGAATAAAGCTAATTTTTTTTTTTTTTTTTTTTTTTTATCTTGTAAGTTGTAACTGGTTAATGGAGTTTTGTCATTGTTAGATTTAAAATACTTATTTTTTATTTTAAGCTTTATTTGCTAATTTGAATTTAGAACTTATTTTCACCTTGTCTTATCATACAAGATCAATTAAACTTTAAAATTCTAGGTTTATGACTGTTTAAAATTCTATTGGTCTTGATATTACTTGGCGTAAGGATTCTGAAAAACAATACAATTTGAAAGTTAGTCTAAAAGATGTAGAACATTTGATGATCAAATTTAAGCAGCTATATCCTCATCATAGTTACCAAGGAGGCATGAAACAGTATCCATGATTATCAAGACTGATTTCGTAAGGTTCTTCATCAATGGAACTCTTTGATTTCATGCATGCTTCAATCCCTGAAACAAATCAAATCATTCAAGTAATGTTCGTAAGTTTATCCTAAGACTGCAATCAGATAAACTGCGGGAGATCACAAGAGTGTGTACAAATGGAGATGTCTTATAAGCCCCTATGATCGAGTCAACATCAACAATAGTGAAAGGACATGATAAAAGACAAGGAAACTTACAATCAGGTTTAAGTATCCATCTCCCATTAAGAATAGCCATAAGAACTTTCAACATCCTACTGCAAGCACCATTTGCATCAGTTGCATCGATCACATGAATAACATTTGGTTTTAATATTGGCTTCAAGGCCCCTTTTCTCCATGTCCTTCAAAACCCGAAATGCAAATGATATCTTCCCAATTTTACAGTAACTACGTACAAAAGTATTGTACATCGTTGAATCGGGATAAAGATTTTTACCTACCATCTCAATTACCTTCTTTTTAGCATCTTCCATCCTTCTAGCTTCCCATAGTATCAAACTTCTAACAAAATTTCTCTTAATTCCAAGCAACTTTCAACACAACGAAAATAAAAACGAAAATCAAGAAAGCAGATGAAGATCCAAACTTAAATGAAAATCAAAAATTCATTCCAAAAATCAGATACTTAGACACTTCATTTTAGGCGTAAAATTGAATATTTAGACGTATCCGACACTTGAACACGTACCAGTATTCGACATCAGACATCAATACCCGAGTCCAAGTAACATATAGTACAAAAACACATCAAAGATAACCAACACTCTGAATAACAGAACATTAATAATCAACAATAAAGAGAACTCTTTCAACGCATTGGGAAGAAAAAATTTAACCAAATTGAAGGAACATAAGAAATATTTTTTCTAGATATCTACAGCAATTGAATGAAACTTGCTAAAAGAAATAATGCAATCTAGGTGCAATACTTATTGACAACTTGTCCATTACTCCTTCCATCTCAAGTTTGCAATATTTAACTCTAGAAGCTCTCATATAATCTTGTCAGAATACTGAAAGCTATGTGCAATACTTCTTGACAACTTATCCATTACTCCCTCTATTCCTTTACGTCTGCAATATTTGACTTTATAAGCTCATATATTCAACTCGATTGTTGCAAACTCAGAGGAATAGGAGTAATATAATTATCTTATTAGTAGTCTATAGAGTACTTACTTTCACATAGTGGTGTTCAGTCAGGTCATCGGCTAGATTTCGGGTCAGGTGTTTCGGTCGGTTCTTAAACGGGTCTTGTGTACACATTGATTTTACATTATTTTAAATGCATTTGAAAGTCGGGTAAAGTCGGATTTGTTTATAAGGTCAAATAAACATCAGGTTATCATTCTGAACACCTCTACTTTCACTCACTTAAAGGAACGAAATTAGGTATCTTCTGCAATTTTCTATTAATGTATCTATCTTAAGTCAAAGATTCTAGTATAGTCCAATGAAAAGGCACAAGAAACAGCAAATAGAACAACATATTGAAAGAAACATACCATGTAGAAGCTCATAAAGAGTTCTGGTAGAAACATAATTATAAATCAGCAGCTTCTCTCCTCTCTTTCCTTGATAAAAAGCTCTTAATGGATCCAAATTTTCATGACCAAGACGACCAAGCTGCTTTACAACAGGCAAACATGAACTCCTATCCTTGCAACAACCTTCTCTCAATAACCTCAATGCAATAGTCCCTCCGTCCGTCTTGTAAGACGTTCCATAGCTCCTTTTCTCAATAACTTGTCTAGTAGCATTCAATACATCCTCCAATGTCAGATTCTCATCTCCTTGAAACACAATAAGCTTTGCTTCACCTGTTTCACCACCAGTTTCATCCTCCTCACAATCCTCCAAATAATCCTCATTATCTCCCCTATTTTTCCTCCTATTTTGCAAATAACCAATCAACACAGACACAGCAACAGCACTACCAGTCATCATACCAATCACAAGACCAGCAATTGCACCAGGGCTCATATTACTCCCGCTATTACAACTTTTTAAAGGGTACCCACATAATTAAGGATTGTTCCCTATAAAAGCCTCAGCCCCAAACTT
The DNA here is from genome assembly GCF_026212465.1 of Amaranthus tricolor. Classification (NCBI taxonomy): domain Eukaryota; kingdom Viridiplantae; phylum Streptophyta; class Magnoliopsida; order Caryophyllales; family Amaranthaceae; genus Amaranthus; species Amaranthus tricolor. The sequence continues at coordinate 44,196,124 of NC_080047.1, forward strand.
ACTCCCCACAGAATTTGGTAACAACCCACTAAAGTTATTAAGATAAGTTCAATTTATCAAGTTGTAATTGAGCTACATCATCAGGAATCACACCAGTAAACATATTATGACTAAGATCCACAACTTTAACATTTCTAAACCTTGTTATAAATTCAGCAAACAACCCAGAAAATTTATTATCCCCTAAATCAAGTAGAGTTAGGTAACCAGGTGCAGGGAGAGAACCAGAAAGAGCATTACCATGAATCCGAAGCGAAACGAGCCTCCAAATGGAAGGAGATAAAGACCCGGTAAGCAAATTCTGACCCAAATCAATATCTGTAAGTGAAGAACTGTAACCAAGCTCTAATGGCACACCTTGAGACAATACTCAAATAAAGGGTCTGAAGAGCAGAAAGTTGTCCGATTTCTCTAGAAATAGAGCCAGAAAGATTAGCAGAAGGAAGTTGAAGAGACAGAAGGTGAAGAGAAGGGTCTTCGTAAAGAGAAAGACTTGACCAACTAGGTGAAAAAAGAGTATCACAGTTAATTGAAGTACCATTAGAGAAAACCCATTTAAGACCTTTCCATTGACAAAGAAAAATGGTTGCATACCATGAAGAAAGGAGAAGACTTTCAGTATTACCTTGTAAAGTAGGCTTGATTTGTACAGTATAAGTTCAACATCATTAGGAGGAATGTACCTTAAGATCAATGATGAACAACCGAAAAAACCAAAAAGGAAGGAGGAAAGAGGAAAGAAGAGGGAGAGGAAGCTGTGTTATGAGAAGCGTGAAGAAGCCGGTTAAAAAAATAATGAGTGAACAAAAGCTTTACTGTTCATAATGAACAGTTTTAATGTCTTCCCCTCTTTTATAGCACGAGGTCCCCAATTACACTATCGAATTTTATAATATTATTTTTTACACTTACATAAAAATATTAAATTGTTAATGTATTTCAAAGGTGTGAATAATGCAATAATTGAATATGTATATGTAGCACAACTGACAATATCAAAATAAGGCATGAAAATGTATTAAAGACTGTATGTGTTCAACCATAAAGTGTGACAAGACTGTTCAAGTAATAATAAAGTGAAATAAACTAATTTCAATGTAAATTGTCTTTTCAATTAAAAAGTATTGAAGTATACCTCAAAACCATAAACATGGACATTTAATTTGGAAGCAAAATTGGTTGAAGATATATCATTATTAAACACATTATTAACAGTCATTATTGATTTGACTCATGAAAAGATAATTTCGTACAAGACAAATTGATTGCAAAATCATTAATAAACTAAATGTCTGATTTAGCTAAGTCAAATATATAATTGTAATAAAAATACTTACTACTTAGGTTTGTGAAACAAATAGTAACATCATAGCAAGCTATGTTAGTAATGAATTAATTAAATTTGTATTTGTAGAAATAATTAACTTAGGCATATAAAATTAGGAATGAGAAATCTTATTTCAATTTTAAAAGTAACTTAATAATTATTTTAATTGAGTTAAATTTGTAGAAATTAAAACTTATTAAATTGAATTTGTATTATGGTGTAGGTGTAGCTAAGGAGAACCAATGTAATTGAACCTTTTGAGACAAAATGCAAAGGCAAACATAAAAAATTAGAAATGAAAAAGCAAATTATTCATACATTGATTCTATCATCAAGCGTAACTATCTAGTGAAACTGTCATAATAAATTGAAAGTCCCACTTCATATTTCATCATTATTTTGCTTACAGCTTAATTCATAAAAATTCAAATAGTATTTAACCTCAAACAACATATATTCAATATGTAAACATCAACCGAAAATCACAAACACCATAAGAAATCTTGTATAATTTGGTATCTAATTAGACCATACACTTAAGCCAATTGCATTTTTCATATCCCTTCTCTTACGATTTATATGAACCCATATAGATAGAACTCTTAAAATTGATTAGGTCAGTTTAGACCCTTAAAATCCAAGACCATATATACATATCTATTGCCAATTGACAATGTGCTCTCTATCAACAAACATTCAAATTAAATAAATACAAAGGATTTTATTAGATTCGCAAAACTTTACAAAACTAAAATTGAGATACAAATTTTTTTGAAAAATAAAAGAACAATGCATTAAATTTTGAGTTGCTCTTAACTTTGGATTTCCTTTGGTTCCAACACTTTGCATAACTCCTTTTAAGGTAAATTGTCTCCTAACAATAACTCCCGATGAATTCCATAACTGTCAATATCTAGGCTTGCTACCCATTGAGGTTATCGTGTTGTCAAAGGATGCTACATTTAGAGCTTCACTCTAGAGGTAGTATTATTGAAAAGCTTTGCCCTTGAATTCCTTCATGACCACTTTTCCTCTCAGTTTCCTTGTACTTGGTCCTCATTTCAAATTGACTCTACAACTTGATAAAAAATATACAACTTTTTTGATGTTTTTCTAGTAGTAATATAGTTAAAAAGCTATGCCCAAAAATGTCTTTTGTTGCACTTTCCTTGAACTTATTCCTTATTACTATGTACCCTAATCCAAACAAATATCTCATTCAATCCTTTAAATATATAATTGCATTCTCCTTTAAAAAACATGACCATATATATAGCAACATAAATATGTACTCCTTTAATTTTTGAGTTAAGTGTTTGATTTACTTTTACACACGAAAATATAAGTTAGCAGATAAAAAGTAAAAATTATAGTGAGACAAAGGGAGTAGAAATTATGAAGATCTCATCAATAGAGCTTAGAGATTGAAAGTTACACAACCTTATTCAATCCTTTAAATATATAATTGCATTCTTTTGATGGTTACTTAGTTTTTGGGCCAGTTTATTTGTAACTGTTAACTTAATTTCTTTTCATTAAGTGACATACTATATAAACCCCTCTTGTAATTAGAATTAGGGTATGATGATGCATGAAACACAAAGTGAGGAAAACTGATAGGAAAAGCTTGGAGAGCCATTGTTGTGGTTTCTCGTTCATCTTGTAATCTCCCAATTTATAGTGAAAAGTTTATTCTCGATGCCCATGGATGTACTTATCACATTGATAGTGAACCATGTTAATTTCTCGGTGTGATTTCTTTATTGTTTGTTTGAATCTTTATTGCTTTCCGTTATTGTTTTCGATCTTTACTTTCGTTGTCGCACAACATGATGAATTATATAATCCCTTCATATATACATGGCTTCCAGCCCCAGAAAGACAGCTACTCACGCATATTTAACAAAGAAGATGAAACCATAACGAAAATAACAAAGTATGACATAATAATATTAAAATAGAAAATCATATGATAAAACAATAACAAGATCATAAAATAATAAAAGGGAATGATAAATAAAGTGTTGAATAACAATAACTAGACCTTACATAACGAAGGAACGATCAACCAATGTTCGGGAATGAAAAGGGTACTGAAAACTGTAAAGCGTAGAATGAAATCTCCCTAGAAGACTTAAAACTAATCTAAAATTGTATGATATTAAAGCCTAAAATGAAGTAAACCCTAAGTGTGTATTTATACCTCGTACAAAATTTTCTAATAAAACAAACTAAAAATCACGAAACAAGTGCATAAAAGCCGAGAGAATCAATCTGCTATTCAGTCGGCTACCATGAATGTCAGTCAGCTGGCTTCCCTGACTATCAGTTCCCCGACTGAGTTAGTTGGGGTCCAGGCTGCTGCTCAATCGACTATTTTCCAGGAGGTTGCGGTAAAATGCTCCAAAAATTGACTTTAGCTTCTTCGGTGCTCTAAATCATGGGGATAACACCCTGTAGCTCATATTATGATCAAACCAAGCAATATACATAAAAATATACTTCAAGTAGTAAAATGACCAAAATACCCCTCACTAGTGTAGCGAAATAAATAATGCAATTATAGACCAAGAAAACAAGCTTTATTGTAATACACTGAGATTTTAATGACGTAATTATTTAATATTTTAATAGTTTTTAAAGATTTTACAATTATATTAATTAGTTTAATATAGTTACGATTATAAAATAAAGAGGTTCGAATCAAAATGATTATTTTAAGAAAATGTGTGAGCCCACGAAGGTGAATCTCTTAGTTGAGTCTCGCAAGAAAATGAATCGAGATAAATAAATATAATAATAATAATAATAATAATAATAATAATAATAATAATAAGAATAACAATGATAAAAAAAAAGCATAAAACCCTCATTGCTCAAAACCTAGCCGTCACTCTCCTTCTCCTCCTTCTCCTTCTTTCTCTCTTCTCCCCTTGCGCCGCCAGTGAGCAGCTGTGCCACCACCAGCCTGCTGCACGGCCCCACAGAAACGCCATTCGCCACTCCTCCTCCTCCTCCAAAAGCAGCAACCGACTTTTCCCCCGTTTTCCCTCACTGTGAGCAGCCGGCAGCCACCAACCTTGCTTCACCACCTAGCAGTAGCAAGCTGCTGTGATGCAGCCCCCGCAGCCTCCTCCACCATCCTTGTGCTCCACACCACCACAACAACCACCTATACTCTCACCCATTTCTAATCCCCCTTTGTAAGACATCTCACCTTCCTCTAATTGATTTTCTTTCTTGTTTTAATTGGGATTTTTTTAATAAGTTTATGAGTCTTATGATGATTTTGTATTATTTCTTTCTTTCTTTTATTTATTGAATCTTGCTATGAGTAAGAGTTGGATTTATGAATTGAATATATTTATGAATTAAGGTTTAAAGTATGAATATAAATGATAGTTGTACTACTTTTGTGTTTAGGGATGTTTTATAACTTTAATAAATTGGTATGAGATTTGAATATATGATTATATTGTGAATGGTGATAAATGTAGAATCGATGGTTGAATTTATTAGTCCCAAAAATGGGTGTTAAATGTCACTTGTATTATTAAAATAATAATAATAATAATAATAATAATAATAATAAATGATGGTGGTTATTGTTTATATTATTGAGTATTATTGCTAGTTAATTGTGTTACGATCGTAGCTATTAGAGTTTAATTTTATTGTTGTGGAAATCGAGAGAAACTATTGTTGTTATTGTTGCTAATTATTAGAGGAAGTGTTTCTTTTCATGTTCTTTTCCATTGTGAGTAATTTTGTATGTTGTAGTGAGTTATACGACAACTTGAGGTTATTACTAACATCAACATTATTTCAAGTTATTAGTATTAGTGTTGTTGTACAAGTGTTATTAGTTGATGACATGACATGGTGATATGGTCTTCTTACTCGAGTCCCATAGGTTTAAAGAAATGGTCTTAAAGTACACTTTGTTGTTGTGAAAGCTTATTTGATCCTTGGTTTAGTGGATGTAAAAGCTCATTTGATTGTTGAGTTAATGTTATAACTTATGAACAAGTATAGATTGAGTAATGTGAATTGGTCTAGTATGCGTTAGAATAAGTGGAAGTTACTTTGAATGGGTGAATGTTAGCTTGTTGTAGATGTTAGATGCTCTTAAGTGGAGACAATTAGGCTTATTAGTTCTATTCCTAGCTTGTATAGGTTTTCAGTTCATAAGAGGAAAGTAGAACCTTAGTTGGGTGATTTTTGTAACTTTGGTCGTGCAGTGACGCTTGTAGGTACGTACACGCAGTAATTAATTATCATATTCATTGTTTCAAAGCATTATCAATACACTATGAAAAAAGAGAATAGCAAGAGAAAGGGATATAAGCACAAAGAGAAGAGGAGGAAAGATAAGTACAAGTGCGAGCGGTTGTTGAACAAGTAGGAAGGATACTAAATGTATATTATTAAAATTGAAGACTCAACTCTCTTAAATAATAAGGAAAGATTAAAGACTTAATTCTCTTGGATGATGATAATTCAAAACACATATTGTTTAAACAAATAAATTAAGTAATTACATTTAATTGTTTAAGTAAGTTTAAAATCATATTTGATACACATTTGATTTATATTTTTAAGTAAGAAGTCGATGGAATATGCTTAAAGAACTTAAGTTTATTTTAAAGTGATTTTATAAGTTCTGAAATATGTTTCAAAGTCTTGAAGATAATTACGTTCTTAATCAGGTTAGTTTCGTAATTATATTTGAAATATTTTAATAGGTCAATGTTCCTTGAAATTATATTTGAAATATTTTAATAGGTCAAGGTTCATTAAAATTAACATTGGATATTATTTGAATAAAGTTTAAATATTTTGTTATACATTGTTGCTTAACGTTTAAATATTTCATATTTAAACTTAGATTTAAAATATGTGGTTAAAATCAATTTGATAATTAAATATAGTACAAGGTACACATGTTTTATTATTAATTGTACACGGCTATATTTAAGCAAGATCTAGATTTACTATTATTTGGATGAAATTTGAATTTATGCTAAAAATAGTAAATAGCGATCCTAAAAAATAGGAATTAATTTAAATGGTTATTTAAATGTTGATAAATCTGGTTTATGCTTATTATTCAATATCTTGTATAAGTACTAACATGGCAGCATAGCATTGGACAATTACAAACACAATGACGAAATTATTATTAAGCTGTCAGTACACGTCAGTTTGAAGATAACCTCAAGATCTTGAAGTCAGGCGCTGAAAGACCAGGTCAACAGAAAATAACGGATAGGAGCCTTCTTGTTTTTGAAGATGTGTTGAGGCGTACACTATATATATGAGGCTTCCGTCCAGAACTAAGAAAACATCTTGATACACCTTTTCTTACAACTTTCTATCTTGATTTAAGATTTCTCTAAGTGTTTAAAGAGTTGTAATTCTTAGTTCATCTAGCTCTTACATTTGTAATAGGCTTAAGAGTTCAAAAAGAGTTAGATTAAGTTTAATACGCCTAATCAAGAATACTTTTCAAAGTGTTCAACTTGTGAATCTCTATTGTGAGATTTGGGATTTTGCTTTTATTAAAGGGACTTGTAATACGGTTCTTCAAGGGGAAGAACGTGGTGAGAGGAGATAGTGAGATCTTCTTGGTTGTATTAAAGTCGGATTAATAAAAGGCGTTGAAATCCTACGGGTTGAAAGAGAACCCATAGGCGGGGAGTAGGTTGGTTAGAACCGAACCTCGTTAACATATCGTGTGTTATACTTTAAAGTTTATTTTTCCGCACATACGTTATAGTTTACGAATTGGCTCAAAACTGTTCCAGCAGACAAGTTTTGACAGACTCCTCAAACTCTTGAGACAAACTGCCAGAAAATTTTAAAAGTCCAAACTCTCTATTCACCCCCCCTTTAGAGAGTATTCTACCTCCTATTAACTTTCAAAAATGTTGGGCCTCTTCGAGGTCTAATTATTTAGGAAGTAAAAACACATTACTGAAGCTTAGTTTAGAGAATTTGAGCATGCTTGATTTATATGTATAATTACATATATTTATTTCTATTGCAGGACTGTTGTGCGACCGTGGTTTGGATTTAGTGTGGTTGACTTGCATCAGTTGCCTCTTGCTGTATGGGAGAGATTTAATGTATCCCCAACTGACTCATATGTTGTTGTCAAAGAGGTGATTAGATGCTTCAATGGTTTCCATATTGTAGTTGTATAATTAGATTTTATTTGCATATCCTGAATGCTGTGAAGGGTGTTATTTCAATATCAGGTATATAAAGGTTCAGTTGCTTATGAAAAAGGTGTATGCCCTGGTGATTTAGTTGCTACCTGTAATGGAATTGCGATACATTCTGCCAAGCAGGTATGATATTTATGAGCCATTGATATATTAAGGTGTAAAATTACAGTTTTAAATCATGATAGTCATCATCTCATTCTCTGATGAGGTCCTTTTAAAATGCAATAAAATTTTCCCAATTTTTAGCTTTTTTGTTGCATTATGACATCTTTGGATCAATTCATATTATTCCCACTTGAGGGACTTGTTGATAAATAGTCAAAATATCCTTTTTTAAAACTTTTAAATGCATATCATGTATGAGCAAGATCTTTCCAGTTCATGAGTGTGGGAGCTTCTCTTCCAGTTCCATGGGCTGATGTTGAGATAAAGACAAGGATAGAAATTGGATGCCTATTTTTTAGCTGACAGTACTCATATTCCAAAGTTGAGAGATGTGGTTATCTTGCTTTGCTGCAGAATAATAGACTTTTAGTTCCCTATTTATGTAGTCCTGGTTTTTAAGCAGTTTGATCTCAATCCTTTTGCTGATAACTTGAAATGATAAGTTCTTGATAGAGCTTATTGGTATCAATATATTTTCTTATCTTTTCCGTAAAATGGTTAGTTAGATACTTGGTGATCATCAGAGGGATGGGAATTGGGAATGAACACAAACTACACATAGCAAAGCGATTTGTCACAGGAAATATTTTTTGGTTCACCCACTTGTTTGCCATGATTCAGAATTTTATATTATATATTGCTTAGGTGGCATAAAAATTTGAGCGAGATAAATGAAAAAGTTGATCTCAGAGATTAATGGGAACTCTACCTTACTCGCTCCTCTCGTTTTGTTTTTTTCGTTTATTGTGATTGATTTTCAAAAAATAAAAAATTAGAAATTGAATTCATTTATTTGCCATTCAAAAGTCTTATCTGCAATTCAATATTATGTTTTTTGTTTTTGGTAATGTCAATTTTATGTGTTTGCTATTGTGATTATGTTGTCGTTTTGCCTTTTGTTTTCTCCTAGTGTAACGCCATGGATATGATGTTGGAGGGAACCTCAGTGTATTCTAATCCAATGTCGAGCCATTACGTTTCTTGATTTAAGATTTCTCTAAGTGTTTAAAGAGTTGTAATTCTTAGTTCATCTAGCTCTTACATTTGTAATAGGCTTAAGAGTTCAAAAAGAGTTAGATTAAGTTTAATACGCCTAATCAAGAATACTTTTCAAAGTGTTCAACTTGTGAATCTCTATTGTGAGATTTGGGATTTTGCTTTTATTAAAGGGACTTGTAATACGGTTCTTCAAGGGGAAGAACGTGGTGAGAGGAGATAGTGAGATCTTCTTGGTTGTATTAAAGTCGGATTAATAAAAGGCGTTGAAATCCTACGGGTTGAAAGAGAACCCATAGGCGGGGAGTAGGTTGGTTAGAACCGAACCTCGTTAACATATCGTGTGTTATACTTTAAAGTTTATTTTTCCGCACATACGTTATAGTTTACGAATTGGCTCAAAACTGTTCCAGCAGACAAGTTTTGACAGACTCCTCAAACTCTTGAGACAAACTGCCAGAAAATTTTAAAAGTCCAAACTCTCTATTCACCCCCCCTCTAGAGAGTATTCTACCTCCTATTAACTTTCATTTGGTATCAGAGCTAAGTTTCACACAAAAAGATTAATATCTTGTGATGGATCCAATAGGAGAAGGGTTGTTTGCTCAAGGTCGTTCGTGTTCAAGACCTCCTTTGTTTTGCGGTACAAATTTCTCACATTGGAAAACTTTGATGAAAATGTTTGTGATTGATCAAGATATGGAGCTTTGGGAGATCATAACTAAAGGACCTAAGATTCCCATGAAAAAGGACGCTCAAGGAAATGATGTAATAAAGTCCGAGTCCGAATATTCACAAACAGATTTGGAATGGGTTTCCAAAAACTATAAAGCAATGAATCAATTATGTTGTGCTTTGAATGGTACTGAGTTCAATCGAGTTTCTTCATGTACAAGTGCTAAAGAAATATGGGACAAGTTGGTTGTGACATACGAAGGAACAAGTCAAGTAAAGGAAACAAAGATCAACATCCTCATGCATCAATATGAAATGTTCAAGATGAAAAAGGATGAGAATATAAATGAAATGTTTACTCGTTTTACTTTGATTACTAATAGTTTGAATTCTCTTGGAAAAACTTTTACTAATGCAGAAAAAGTCCAGAAGGTCTTAAGGTGTCTTCCAAGATCCAAATGGGGTCCAAAAGTCACCGCCATAGAGGAAGCTCAAGACTTGAGAGTTCTATCGCTTGACGATCTCCTTGGAAAACTCACAACTCACGAACTTACCCTACATGATGATGGAGATAATGATGTAATACCTTCCATGAAAAATCTTGCATTAAAGGCAAAGAAACATCATGAATCCTCAAGTGATAGTGAAGATAGCGATGATGAGGAAGATCCATTTGCGTTAATTACAAAAGGTCTTGAAGGAATTATGAAGATGCGAAAACGATTTAAGAAATTTAAATCCAGAAATAAAGGTAAGTCTTCTAATTCTAATTCAAATTCTAAGACTAACAAACTTGCTTGTTTTGAATGTGGTTCTACAGAACATATCGTAAAGGACTGTCCTAAGAAGAAAAGGCAATCCTACAAAAAGAACAAAAACAAACAAGCGATGGTTGCAACTTGGAGTGATTCCGAAGTATCATCCGAATCTGAAAATGAAGATGGACAAGCTCATGTATGTCTTATGGCTGATAATGATGACAATGATGATTTAGATCAAAATCACAAAGAGGTACGTGAATATCTTAACACATGCACAAAAGATGAATTGGTTATAACACTCCTAAATATGTTTCAAATTGAGAAAATTTTAAAAGATGAGAAAAACACTTTGGAAGATCGAATACGTCATTATGCTGAAGGTTGTGAAGAAATTATAAATAAAAATAATTCGCTAAAGGCTGAAAAATCAAATCTTGAAAAGACTGTCAAGGTCTTGAAAGAACAGAATCTCAGTCAGACTAAACAGCTTATTGATCTTAAAAATGAGAACAATGATCTTGAAGCCAGGATCAAAACCTTGAAACTGGAATCTGAGAAAAATCTACAAGCATTAAACAAGCTTAATGAGTCTGAATCTAAACTCACTAAAATGCTTACACAACAAAAATCAACTAGTGATAAACGTGGTATTGGTTATAATCATGTTACACATAACTATAAGAGTAAAACCACATTTGTAAAAGGTGCAAATAAACATAAACGTACTCCTACTTGCACATTTTGTTGCAAAAAAGGACATATAAGATTTGCATGTCCTTACAGACGTAAAGATGATTATATTATCAAGAATTCCTTTCCTTTTGAATTACGTGAACAGATAAAGCAAATATGGGTTCCTAAAGGAACAAGACCACCCAACATGGTCTATCCCGAATATGGTTCCAAATTTGTCACTTGGATAGCCAAGTAAGGTTGAGAAAGGTTATTTTCTTTTGTTTTGTAGGATAAACAAAAATGGATTCTAGATAGTGGATGCTCGAGGCATATGAGTGGTAAAATATCTTTATTTTCTGAAATTAAAGAAAAATGCAATGGCTCAATCACCTTAGGAGATAAAGGTAAATGCAAAATTTTAGGCGTTGGTAAAATTGGTAAGAATCCATCTAAAACTATTGACAATGTTTATTTAGTTGAAGGTCTAAAATTTAATTTGCTAAGTGTGTCTCAACTATGTGATAAAGGTAATGAAGTAATTTTTGACAAAGAAAAATGTGTTGTTAAAAATCCTAATACTGGAGATACTCTCATTACTGCTCTTAGAAATGATAATGTTTATGCTTTACATACTAACGAAATTGCAGTGCAAAATTTCAAGTGTTTGAAAGCTATTACAGATAATCCAAAACTTTGGCATAGACGTCTTGGCCATATCAATACTCACACCATGCTGAAGTTGGTAAGTAAAGGTAAAGATTTAGTTAAGGGACTTCCAGCTCTTGACTATAAACAATGTTCTATTTGTGACGCATGCATTAAAGGTAAACAAGTAAGAAGTTCATTTAAACCGAAGAAAATGGTAAGTACATCAAGACCATGTGAACTATTACATATTGATTTATGTGGACCAATGCGTGTACGGAGCATAAGAGGTAAATCTTATATCCTAGTTATAGTTGATGATTATTCTAGATTTACGTGGGTTGATTTTCTAAAGGATAAAAGTGAAGCCTTGAAACCGTTTTCAAGACGTTGTAAAGAGATGCAAACTCAACTGAACCTTCCAATAGTCTCGGTTAGAAGTGACCATGGAAGAGAGTTTGATCAATTAGGCTTTGACTCCTTTTGTGAAAAATATGGTATAACCCATAACTTTTCAGCTCCTAGGACACCTCAACAAAACGGTGTAGTTGAAAGGAAAAATCGAACTTTAGAAGAGATGGCAAGAACAATGCTTATTGAAAATGGATTAGCTAAACACTATTGGGCTGAAGCTGTTAACACAGCTAATTATGTCTTAAATAGATGTCTTATAAGACCCATACTTAAGAAAACTCCTTATGAGTTATTCAAAGGAAGAAAACCGAATATAGCATACTTTAGACCATTTGGTTGTAAATGTTTTATTCATAATAATGGTAAAGATAATTTAGGAAAATTTGATGCTAGAAGTGATGAAGGTACATTTCTTGGATACTCACTTAATAGTAAAGCTTATCGAGTGCTGAACAAACGTACAGGTATAGTTGAAGAAAGTATACATGTTGTTTTTGATGAATCCGAAAATGAAACTTTAAGTGAAGTTTTTAAAGAGTTAAACCTTAATAAACATTTTGATGATTTAAGTGATGATGAACTGGATATTAAAAATGCTAGTGCAGTTAAAAAGATTAACATGCAGGATACCATACAAAGTATTGAGGATGAAGGAAAACAGATTGTTAACATTGAAGACTCACAGTCTGATCTTGAGACCCAACCTCAAGATCTTGAGATAGTTCCTGAACATACTGTTTTGGGTACACCAATTAGAAATACCTCAAATGAAGTAAGTACAAGTTCATTAAATGAAAACACACCATCCATACTACGAAGAAGAACTAGAAAGTCATATCAACATCCTCCAGAGAATATTATAAGTGATCCAAACAAAGGTACGCAAACTCGATCCTCTCTTAAGAATCTATGTGCATTTTCTGCTTTTGTTTCTCTCATAGAACCTAAAGATGTTAAAGAAGCATTACAAGAACCAGAGTGGATCATTGCAATGCAAAATGAATTAAATGAATTCGAAAGGAACAAAGTTTGGGATCTAGTTGAAAGACCTCCAGATCGTACTATTATTGGAACAAGATGGGTCTTTCGAAATAAACTCAATGAGGATGGAGATATTGTAAGGAATAAAGCAAGACTGGTAGCTCAAGGCTATAATCAAGAAGAAGGAATAGATTATGATGAAACTTTCGCACCTGTGGCAAGGTTAGAATCTATCCGTATTATGCTTGCTTTTGCTTCATACATGAATATTAAACTATATCAAATGGATGTTAAATGTGCATTCTTAAATGGATACTTGCAAGAAGAAGTATATGTTAAACAACCACCCGGCTTTGAAAATTCTGATCTACCTAATCATGTGTTCAAACTAAATAAAGCATTATATGGCTTGAAACAAGCTCCAAGAGCTTGGTATGACAGATTTAGCTCACATCTACTTGAAAATGAATTTCAACGAGGTAAAATTGATAAAACTCTTTTCATTAAAACTAAAGGAAAAGATATTCTAGTTGTTCAAGTATATGTTGATGATATATTGTTTGGAGCTACTAATGATTCTTTGTGCAAGGAATTTTCTGAGATTATGTGCAAAGAGTTTGAAATGAGCATGATGGGAGACTTAACATTCTTTCTTGGACTACAAATAAAGCAAAAGAAAGATGGCATATTTATTTGTCAAAGTAAATATGTTAGAGATTTATTGAAAAAGTACAATATGGATCAATGTAAAGAAGTTAATACGCCTATGAGTACAACACTAAGTTTGGACCAAGATATAAATGGTAAGAGTGTTGATCAAAAGACTTATAGAGGTATGATTGGTTCTTTATTGTATTTAACTGCTAGTCGTCCTGATATCATGTTTAGTGTTTGCTTATGTGCTCGTTTTCAAGCTAACCCAAAAGAATCTCACTTAACAGCAGTTAAGAGAATCTTTAGATATTTATATGGGACTAAAGACTTTGGTCTATGGTACCCTAGCTGTGGAAATTTTAGTTTGATTGGTTTTTCAGATGCTGATTATGCTGGATATAAAGTTGATAGAAAAAGCACCTCAGGATCGTGTCAGTTCTTAGGAAATTCATTGATCTCTTGGTATTCTAAAAAGCAAAATTCAGTTGCTTTATCTACAGCTGAAGCTGAATACATAGCTGCCGGTGCATGTTGCTCTCAAATTTTATGGATTGCTCAACAACTTAGAGACCTTGGAATTGATTTCAAAGGCATACCAATAAGATGTGATAATACAAGTGCAATTTGTATTACAAAGAATCCTGTGCAACATTCTCGTACAAAACACATTGAGGTACGTCACCATTTTATAAGGGATCATGTTGAAAAAGGTAATATTTCTTTATCTTTTATATCTACTGAAAATCAATTAGCGGATATATTTACAAAACCTTTAAGTGCTGATCGTTTTGCTTATATACGTATGGAACTTGGCATGCTAAATGACGTTGCATAAATTAAGGGGGAGTATTATCAAAGAATAATATCAAAGAATAATGGCATATGAGTAAAAGGATTGAAACGATAATTACTTAAATACCAAGTATGTATTAAGGGGGAGCATTACGTATTGTTGTGATCATATATGTGTTTATGCATATTTTTGAGAATTGAAAATTTGATTTCAATTTCTTAAAAAATTATTATTATTTGTTTTATAAATATGGGATTTATAATTGAATACCTTTAATTAATAAAGGATATTTAATTATTTTTTAAACAAAATTGTTTGTTTCGATTAGTTGTGAACATCATCAATGCGTTAAAATTGTGTTCATTATTTTGGTTAATAAATTCAATTAATCTCATAATTGTATTTCCACTGATTCACGGTTGAAAACCAAAATCAAATGCTTGTTCACCATGATGCACAAACCGGTCAAGCTTCACACACACACACACCCTTTGCATTCTCTTGTGTTGTCAAATCAATCAATTTAATGAAAGTACAAATGCATGTACTATACTCCTTTAAAAGAGAGTAAAACGCTTTACTCATTCATTTACTCACAAAATCTTTTTCTGATTTTCTCTCAAAACCGTCTCTTTCACTTTCCCTTTCAAGCTTTTCATACTTGTTGGCCTCTTAAGGTTTTGATGATGACTTTACTTTAAATAAACAAACATATTATTAGAGATTGTTTTGTAGGTATATATCCGATTTAATGTGAATCGTTGATGAAGCCTATGACTTGATTCGTGGAAGAAGTACATGTCTCAAATATCCAAGAAGTTGGGCAATTGCTCTGGAAAACAGTCTGCTGTTCCTAGAGTTAAAGTTCTGACGAATGTTGTAGATGGAGACAGTACGCTGTTCCTCACGATGCAGGTCTGAAGAATAGCATCGACTGAAAAATTGCGAATTAATTATTTTCTGTTTTTAAGTTGATGTAATGGTTTAGAATTAATTTAATTGCTTAAATTAATTAGTAAGTTAATTGGCAAATCTATTTTTAGGTTTTCTAAAAATAGCCCAAGACTTTTTCTTAATTAGATTTAGATCTCCTATTTTTTAGGATCTTATGTTTTAAACTCCTATGCTATTTTTAGCATTAAGGAAACTGATTTTTCCTTGAGCAAATAACAGCCGTACACTTTCATAATTCCACCACCTTTTGTTTTGAGAACGTGGGGGTAGTGGAGGTATGTGTGAGATAGTGGACGTTATGCTTATGGTAACTGCTGGCTGTTCCCTCTATAAATAGAAAGGACTTTGCTCGAATCAAAAATCAATCCTTTTAGGATTCAAGAGTGTCCATTAAAGGGAGATCATCTTAAGAAAAATATTTTCAGTTTTCCAATGCCAATTAATTTATTATATTTTTCTTAAGTAATTATTTTAATTCTTATCCTCTTGAGAAATGGCCTTGTAAGGGTTGATGTGATTTTTTTGTAATTAGACTTGTGGGAAGTCTAAGGGAATAGAGAAGAGAAATGGCCTTGTAAAGGGTAATTGAGTGTTTTGTTGTAATTAGACTTATGGGAAGTCTAAGGGAATAGAGAATAGAATCGAGAAAAGAGAAAGAGAAGGAGAGAAGAGAAGAGAAGAGAAGAGAAGAGAAGTAGGCCTAAGTAGAGAAGCTTTGAGTAAAGCGTTTAGAGAATTGTTGAAGCAAACATTGTTTTGTGTAATTGTAACTAATTGCCTAAACATAGTGAGAATTTTGAAATCCCGGGGGGTCGTGGTTTTTCCTTTTGATTAGGCCCAAAAGGTTTCCACGTAAAATTCTTGTCTCCTTTTATTATTCTTCGTTTCGTTTTTTTTTAAAGGTTTAAGTTTTGTTCTTTACTCGATATAATTCCGCAAAAAGTTGAGCAAAAAATTCTTAAACTAACAACACAACAATTCACCCCCCCTCTTGTTGCATTCGATCATCCATTAGTATTTCTACAATTGGTATCAGAGCCCTGTTCCTCATTTAATCAGGAAACCCTGAGAGCAGTATCCTGTTCCCTGGAAAGATGTTGAAGATGAACGAGCGCATGGAAGAGGGGTACTCCACACAAAGGCCACCCATGTTCGATGGGAAATTCTATACTTACTGGAAAAATAGAATGGAAATCTTCATAAAGGCTGAAAACTACCAAGTATGGAGAGTTATCGAAATTGGAGACTTTGAGGTGACGACCATCAATTCCAATAACGAAGTAATTCCAAAGCCAATCACGGAATATGAAAAGGAAGATTTTCAAAAGATGGAGATGAACGCCCTTGCTATCAAGTTACTTCACTGTGGGCTTGGTCCAAATGAGCACAATCGAATTATGGGTTGCAAAACCGCAAAGCAGATTTGGGACCTGCTCGAAGTTACCCATGAAGGTACAAGTGAAGTAAAAAGATCCAAGATTGACTTGCTTATGTCGAAGTATGAAAGATTCGTCATGGAACCTAGGGAAAGCATTCAAGAAATGTTCACTAGGTTCACAAATATTACGAATGAGTTAGTCTCTCTTGGAAGAATTATTCCCGTTGATGAACAAGTAAGAAAAGTGCTTAGGAGTCTTCCTCAAGACGAACGCTGGAGAGCAAAGGTTACAGCCATCCAGGAGTCCAAAGATTTCACCAAGTTCAATTTGGAAGAGCTGGCTGGTTCCCTAATGACCCATGAATTGCATTTGGGAACAGCTGACAGTTCCCGAAACAAAGGACTGGCTCTAGCAGCTGATGATAGCGATGAATCAAAAACTGGTGAAGAGGAAGCAGCACTGTTGGCTCGAAAATTCAAAAAATTCTTCAGGAACAGAAGGTATGGTAATCAAAGGAATAACAAAGAGAAGGGAACACCGAACTTGAAGACAAACTTTGAATGCCATAAGTGTGGAAGCACTGAACACTTCATCAAGGATTGCCCTCAATGGAAAAATGAGAAGGGCAAGGGAAAAGCAAGAGAAGTTGGAAGACTATATAAGAAGGGAAACTTCAAAACAGATTTTAGAAAAGCAATGATAGCAGCTTGGGGAGATACGGAGAGCGAGGCTGAGACAGAAGCTACAATGGAAGAGGAAACAGCAAACCTATGTCTCATGACATCTCATGAAGATTCTAAAGAAAAAGAGGTAACGTCTTCTGGTCCATCCCCTAAATATCAGTTCAACATAAGTAAGAATAAATTAATCAAATTACTGTTAGAGACACAAGACAAACTAGATGAAAAAGCAGCTAAGTGTCTCCAGTTAGAGAAAGATCTTAACTTAAGTAAAGATCATATCTCATATCTTAATTCCTTTAGAATCGATGTGCAAAGTAGATTTTTTGATTTATTAGATAAGAATATCATTTTAAAAGAACAGTTGGAAAAATTAAAACAGGAATTTGACACTCTTAATATTGAATTAAATCAAAGCAAATTGTTAGGATTAAAATCGGTTGAAAATGATAAAATCACTCATGAGTTTAGCACGAAAGTCCAAGAATTGAAATTAAAATTAGAATTAAGTGATAAGGAAAATAAATTCCTAAAAGATCAAATTAACTTAAGAGGAAAAGGGAAAATCAAAGAAATTCCCAAATGGATTCTTAATGCTAAAGCCAAGAGTAAAGAAGGACTAGGCTTTATTAAGAATGATAAAAAGAAAAAGGTATACGTAGATCTCCCTAGTAATAAAATCTGTTCCTTTTGTGGTAGAAGTGGACACCTAAAACACCAATGTATAAAAAGGGAACAGCATATCAAAGCAAATAAAAATTATGTCGAAAACATATGGATTGAGAAACATGATTCAAATGTAATCGACAGGGAACCCAAGGCTAACTGGGTTCCTAAGCTTAACCATTAGTTTGCTTTGCAGGATCAAGTGAGGGGGAACAACTCATGGTATCTCGACAGTGGGTGTTCCAAGCATATGACGGGTGATAAATCTAAATTTCTCTCACTTGAAGCCTATGATGGGGGAACAGTAACCTTCGGTGACAACATGAAGGGTGAGATAATCGCCAAAGGAAAGGTTGGAAGGTCTAGTTCCCATGCCATTGATAATGTATTTTTAGTCGAGAATTTAAAACACAATTTGTTAAGTATTTCTCAATTTTGCGACAAAGGTAACTCTGTTAAGTTTACTTCTGAAAAATGCATAATTTCTAGGAACAGTACAGGAGACCCTGTGCTGAAGGGAATCAGAAAAGGGAACACCTATGTGGTGGACCTGGACACTGTTCCCAGAAACAGTCTAACGTGTTTAAGTGTTATTGAAGAAGACCCACTACTTTGGCACAAGCGATTAGGTCATGCTAGCTTTTCATTGATAAACACATTAAGATCAAAAGACCTAGTTAGAGGATTACCATCAATAAAATTTCTTAAAGAAGAGGTATGTGATCCTTGTGCTAAAGGGAAACAAGTGAGGTCATCCTTTAAATCTAAAAACGTTGTGACTACCACTAGACCATTAGAATTAATTCATATGGATTTATGTGGACCAATGAGAACACAAAGCCGTAGTGGCAAAAAGTATGTATTTGTTGTTGTTGATGATTATAGTAGATTCACGTGGACCTTATTTTTGGCAAGCAAAGATGAAGCTTTTGATGAGTTTGTTTCCTTTGCTAATAAAACACAAAAATCTACTAATAATCAAATCGTTCACATTAGGTCTGATCATGGAAAAGAGTTTGAAAATTCAAACTTCATGAATTATTGCAATGAACATGGCATAAATCACAATTTTTCCGCACCTAGAACACCACAACAAAATGGTGTGGTAGAAAGGAAAAATAGGACCTTAGAAGAAATGGCAAGGACCATGTTGATTGCTAGTGGTCTACCTAGGAATTTTTGGGCAGAAGCCGTTAATACTGCATGCTATATATTGAATCGTGTTCTTATAAGACCAATCACTTCAAAGACACCTTATGAATTGCTCAAAGGTGTTAAACCAAATATTTCCTATTTTCGTATATTTGGATGCAAATGTTTTGTACATGTGAATGGAAAACGAAACATAGGTAAATTTGATGAAAGAAGTGATGAGGCAATATTTCTAGGTTATTCATCACAAAGCAAAGCTTACAGAGTTTACAATAAGAGAACAATGTGTGTAGAGGAGTCTATTCACATAATCTTTGATGAAACTAACTTTTCAACAAGTGAACAGGAAACAAGTAATATTAAAATAGGTCTTGCAAACTTGGAAGATGATGATGAAGGAATTAAAGTGCAAGATCATGGAACAGCAAGTGAACAGTCGATACAAGAAGAGGCAGAAGAAACTGATCAAATCCAGGAACTGCCAGTACAACAGGATCAGCAGACTGTTCCCAATCCAGCTATTCCCACAAATGAGCAAAATGATCCAGTAGCTGAACAGAATGTCAATCAAGTTGCTGAACAAGAACATGCTACTGTTCCTTCAAGAGAATTTATGCCTAAACCTTGGAAGTATCAAAGATATCATCCTCTTGATTCAATTGTAAGTGATATAAATAAGGGAACACAAACTAGATCTCAATTGAGAAACTTTTGTGCACACTTTGCGTTCCTATCATCACTTGAACCTAAAAATCACGAGGAAGCTTTGAAGGATTCCGATTGGATAGTTGCCATGCAAGATGAATTAAATGAGTTTGAAAGAAATAAAGTGTGGCACTTGGAACCCAAACCGAAAAACAAGAAAGTTATTGGTTTGAAATGGGTATTTCGGAACAAGCTTGATGAGCATGGAATAATTGTTAGAAATAAAGCTAGACTCGTGGTTAAAGGTTATAATCAACAAGAAGGTATTGATTACACTGAGACTTTTGCTCCAGTAGCAAGGTTAGAGGCTATCCGAATCTTAATTTCTTTTGCTGCATTTATGAATTTTAAATTATATCAAATGGATGTGAAATGTGCTTTTTTGAATGGTTATCTTGATGAAGAAGTTTTTGTGGAACAACCCCCAGGTTTTGAAAATACCTCTTGTCCTAATCATGTCTACAAGCTTGACAAAGCCCTATATGGCTTGAAGCAAGCACCTAGGCAATGGTACGAAAGACTTTCAAAGTTTTTGATTCAAAATAACTTTGTAAGAGGAAAAATCGACAAAACCTTGTTCTTTAAGAATAAAGGTTCTCATATTTTGGTTGTTCAAATTTATGTTGATGATATTATTTTTGGTGCTACTAATGATTTATTATGTAAAGAATTTGCTAACCTTATGGGTACAGAATTTGAAATGAGCATGATGGGAGAATTAAATTTCTTTCTTGGTTTGCAAATTAAACAAACTGAAAATGGTATTTTTATTCATCAACAAAAATACATTAAAGAACTTCTTAAGAAATATGGACTAAATAATGCAAAAACCAATCATACACCTATGGCTACCAATGTTAGACTAGATGAAGACCGAAATGGAACTAACGTAGATCAAACAATGTATAGAGGCATGATAGGTTCTTTATTGTATCTAACTGCAAGTAGACCTGATATTTCTTTTAGTGTTGGTTTATGTGCTAGATTTCAATCAAGTCCTAAAGAATCACATCTCACGGCAGTAAAGAGAATTTTGAGATATTTGAAGGGAACAGACGATTTGTCCCTATTTTATCCTAAAAGTGATGTTTATGATTTAAAAGGTTTTAGTGATGCAGATTATGCAGGTGATCTTGTTAATAGAAAAAGTACATCAGGTATGGTACAATATCTTGGCTCATGTTTAGTTTCATGGAGTTCCAAGAAACAAAACACAGTTGCATTATCCACTGCAGAAGCTGAATACGTAGCAGCAGCAGCCTGCTGTTCCCAAATGCTTTGGATAAAACAGCAACTTAGAGATTTTGGTATTAAAGTTGAATGCATTCCTATTTATTGTGATAATACTAGTGCCATATGTATATCTAAAGATCCAGTGCATCATTCACGTGCTAAACATATACATATTAGACATCATTTTCTTAAGGATAATGTGGAACACAAAAACATTGTATTAAAGCATGTTAACACTAATGAACAAGTTGCAGATATTCTGACCAAACCACTTCCTAGGGAACAATATGAAAAAATGAGATTGGAACTTGGTATGATCAAGCTCCACTAAAGTTAGTTGCATATATTTCCCATTGAAGCATCATGAAAATGAAGAGGTCAGGAATCAATCTCAATATCTTGATTGAAAATCAATTATTGCATGGATCAAGTAAACACGTAATAAAGTTTGTACTATGAATGTTTTTATGTTTGCATGTTGTTAATTCAATCAGACCAAAGCAATGTGTTCATCATTTTCTTCATAATATTTCATAAAATCATAATTAATTTTCTTTATTTCTTATTCTATATTTTATTCATATTTAACATTTTTATACGGCCAAACCGTCTGAGAACTTTTGGGAAAACGGTTCTTCTTCACTCAAGTAATGCAAAGCAATAAAGAGATGGGACTTGGAGGAGTAACCGTCACTTCAATAATTTAAAAACCCCTGCCTCACGTCATCTTCTCAAACCTTCTCTCAAAAAACCGTCCTTCTTCTTCTCACTTCAATCTCTCACTCAAGAACCGTCCTTCTTCCTCACAAAAACCTACAAAATTCAAAAATGAAAACCCCCAAATCCTCTAAATCAGGCAAGAAAACTCCAAAATCCTGTATGCCCGATCAACCAAAACCACTAAGGGTAGTACTTCCACCTCCATTACTGCAGGACGCACCACCAACACCAACTGAAACTACACAAGAATCACAGAAACACTCCACTGAACCCACCAGTACCAAAAGAAAAATGTCAACAGGTGGTTCATCTTCTAGAGTAGTTAAGCGATCGAAGCATGTTGATCCAAATAGCGCAGAAGAAGTTTCAAAGGAGATGACTGTAGGGTTCGGGTTGGACAAATATTGGTATGATTCTACAAACTTTCCTAGATTGCATGAGATTTTACAGTATCAAGAATGGGAATTGTTAATGTCAAATTTCAGTTGCAATTCAATTTTTCCAAACCTAATGAGAGAATTTATTGTAAATTTCTCTAATGATGGCGATATGTGTACTAGTGTTGTTAAAACTGTTAAAATTGAATTTAACAGCGCATTATTAGGGGAATGGTTTAATGTTCCCAATGTTGGTTTTGATACATATCATATTGGGTCAAAGATTGCATTTTCTGGCATTAATGAACGCACAATTTTAAAATTTTTAGGAGTTGATCAAAAGGGGAAGATCAGTCACAATGTTCTGTCCCCTATGCATAAATTGTTGTACAATGTTGCTCGCAGATTTATTTTACCACGAAACTCAAAACGTAGTCAAGTGAGTTTGCGTGATGCCACCTTGATTTACTGCATGGAAAAACATATTAAAATAAATTTTCCTTCATTGATGATCTCTCATTTATCAGACTGCATTGAAAAGAAAAGTTTCATTGGTTATGGAGGGTTGTTAACATGGATTTTTAGGAAGTTTGAGGTCCCATTGGAAGGGTTGGAGTTCCCAATGGGTCCCAATATGAAAATTGGTGCTAAATGTTTACAAAATTTGCATTTGAAATTGAATGATGAGGGAGTATTGATGCATGAGGGGGTTGTAGAAGTTGAATCTGAAGATGAAGGGGCTGAAGAGGTTGAAGAAGAAAAGGAGGCAGAGGAGAAAAAGGAGGAAAAAGAGAATGAGGAAGAAAAGGAACAAGATCCTGTTCCCTCTGAAAATATTGAAAAATCTGAGAAAGAGGAACAGGATGGAGCTGTAAGTAAGGGGGAAAAGGAAAAGAAAAAGGAAGCCTTGGATGAAAATGTCCCTCACAATCTCTGTAGTGATTCCAGCGATGAAGAGATTGTGTTGGCTATGAGGAAAAAGGCTAAGTCAATGCAAAGGAAGAGTAGGAGGTTGGCTTCGAAACGCAAGGCTACTTTGGTTGATGAAACACCATCTGACACCATCCCTGAGCCAATACCTGATGAACCTACCTCTCCCAAGACAGCCAATTCACCACAACATCAAATTCCATCACCACCACCATCACCTATCCCGTGTACACCACCACCACAATCACACACTTCACCCAATATTGGCTGTACTAACTTTGACTCTGTTCCTGCAGTTTCCTTACATTCCATTCTCTCCAAGCTCCTTGATCTACAGTCTCATTTCATTGCTTTTCAAGCTGAAATTCGTGTCTCACTTGCTTCTATTGTGGATCAGCTAAACCAAATGGAACAACGCCTTGGTGCCAAGCTGGACACAGTGGAGGTGCAGACTGAATTCATTGATGAAGAAGAGACTGACCCTTGATCCCTCTGCTCAAAAATTTAATGATTTGTTGGCTGTATGACTTAACAAACAATTTCTCTTTTTGCCTTGTACCATCTGGGGTACATGGTTGTTGTAACTTTGAACAATTGCTACTTTTCTTTGTTTTTTTTTATTTTCATGGTCTGTGACAATTAACTCTATGCAGGTTTAACTATTGTTCATAGCACTTGCTTTTATTATTGTTGTTTGTTGTTTTCATCACTAACAAATCTATATGGTTTGTGCTGAGATTTGATAACTCCCAATTCTTTTTGATTGATGACAAAAGGGGGAAGATTATGCACAAACTTAACAAGGGCAGTGAATACACAGTTACATATCTTGTTGATTTATATTGATTCTTATGAATGCTATATGTGCGATGGGCTGCTGTGTTTATACTTATATTTTGTTTCTCAAGATGATCTTTCTGTTGAAATTATCTAACAATGTTCTTTCTGTTGAAATTATCTAACAATGTGTGTTTTATGTTTTTTTTATGTTTTATATTAGTTTTGTTTAATTAATTATGTTTATTATTATTATTAGGTTTATTATAGTTTTATTATATTAGGTTATTATGTTATGTTAGTCTTTATCTATTTCCGTTTAACTTAGTTTATTTCATTTAGGTTTTAAGTTAATTAATTTTGAAAACTTTTGAAAAATATTTGATATTTTAGAGTAAACTGTTCGTTTATGAATGCTTGGTAAATTATATTCTAACAAGTTGATTTGCTAAGTTAATTAGAGTTACTTTAATCTCTAGTATGCTCTATGTATTATGTTTTACTCTATTTTTCACTTAAGTTTGTTTATAAAGTTTGCCATCATCAAAAAGGGGGAATTTGTTGGCCTCTTAAGGTTTTGATGATGACTTTACTTTAAATAAACAAACATATTATTAGAGATTGTTTTGTAGGTATATATCCGATTTAATGTGAATCGTTGATGAAGCCTATGACTTGATTCGTGGAAGAAGTACATGTCTCAAATATCCAAGAAGTTGGGCAATTGCTCTGGAAAACAGTCTGCTGTTCCTAGAGTTAAAGTTCTGACGAATGTTGTAGATGGAGACAGTACGCTGTTCCTCACGATGCAGGTCTGAAGAATAGCATCGACTGAAAAATTG
Source organism: Amaranthus tricolor (assembly GCF_026212465.1). Classification (NCBI taxonomy): domain Eukaryota; kingdom Viridiplantae; phylum Streptophyta; class Magnoliopsida; order Caryophyllales; family Amaranthaceae; genus Amaranthus; species Amaranthus tricolor. The sequence continues at coordinate 44,220,855 of NC_080047.1, forward strand.
CGAATTAATTATTTTCTGTTTTTAAGTTGATGTAATGGTTTAGAATTAATTTAATTGCTTAAATTAATTAGTAAGTTAATTGGCAAATCTATTTTTAGGTTTTCTAAAAATAGCCCAAGACTTTTTCTTAATTAGATTTAGATCTCCTATTTTTTAGGATCTTATGTTTTAAACTCCTATGCTATTTTTAGCATTAAGGAAACTGATTTTTCCTTGAGCAAATAACAGCCGTACACTTTCATAATTCCACCACCTTTTGTTTTGAGAACGTGGGGGTAGTGGAGGTATGTGTGAGATAGTGGACGTTATGCTTATGGTAACTGCTGGCTGTTCCCTCTATAAATAGAAAGGACTTTGCTCGAATCAAAAATCAATCCTTTTAGGATTCAAGAGTGTCCATTAAAGGGAGATCATCTTAAGAAAAATATTTTCAGTTTTCCAATGCCAATTAATTTATTATATTTTTCTTAAGTAATTATTTTAATTCTTATCCTCTTGAGAAATGGCCTTGTAAGGGTTGATGTGATTTTTTTGTAATTAGACTTGTGGGAAGTCTAAGGGAATAGAGAAGAGAAATGGCCTTGTAAAGGGTAATTGAGTGTTTTGTTGTAATTAGACTTATGGGAAGTCTAAGGGAATAGAGAATAGAATCGAGAAAAGAGAAAGAGAAGGAGAGAAGAGAAGAGAAGAGAAGAGAAGAGAAGTAGGCCTAAGTAGAGAAGCTTTGAGTAAAGCGTTTAGAGAATTGAGAAGCTTCAAGTGAAGCAAACATTGTTTTGTGTAATTGTAACTAATTGCCTAAACATAGTGAGAATTTTGAAATCCCGGGGGGTCGTGGTTTTTCCTTTTGATTAGGCCCAAAAGGTTTCCACGTAAAATTCTTGTCTCCTTTTATTATTCTTCGTTTCGTTTTTTTTTAAAGGTTTAAGTTTTGTTCTTTACTCGATATAATTCCGCAAAAAGTTGAGCAAAAAATTCTTAAACTAACAACACAACAATTCACCCCCCCTCTTGTTGCATTCGATCATCCATTAGTATTTCTACAATACTCTACTTCAATGGCACCTAAAAGAAGGATGAGTAGATCCTCTTCAAAATCCGAAAAAGGAGAATCATCTAAATCACAAATGGCTGAACCTATAACCCCTGTTGTTTCACCATTACACACTTTTGATGTTCCTAAACAATGGTTCGAAAATCATACTGCTTATGGGAGATGGGTTGATATTTTTCGACAAAGATCACTTTCCTTTGTTGATATACTTGATTATAATTTCTTTCTGTTTGAAGACTTTGAAATAATCTCTGTTTTTATTCAATCTACTCCTGGTATGTTATTAAGTCCTGGTTCTACTACCTATCCAACTCTTGTGAAAGTTTTCTATTCAAACTTATCTTTTGTTATGATTGAAGGAGAACATGCTTTAAGAAGTTTTGTTAAGGGTCAAGAGATTGTAATTTCAAAAACCCTAATAAATGACATTTTCAAATTTTCTCATAAATCTGATGATCAAACTCCTAATATTTTGGCGTTACAAAATGCTAGGGATATGTTCATACTTGAATCTTATTCTGATTTCTCTTCTACTAAACAGTTAACACATAATGCTTTGAATTTAAATGGTAAATTGTTACACTACATTCTTGTAAGAACCGTTTTCTCTCGCAACACTTCTTGTGAATTGGTTACTGATGCTCATCTTATACTGATGTGGAAGATTGCTTCTCTGAAAAATGTTGATTTTTCTTCTATTATTTTCTCCACAATGCGATTTTGTTGCTCACATTCTCGCAATTGCTCTCTTCCTTATGCCAATCTTTTAACATTGATCTTTGATCATTTTAATCTACTCTCTGATTTAGAGGAAGTGGATTGTTCTGGTCCAATTTCATTATCTACTGAAATTCTTCCGCCTCTTGGTATTTTCAAAGTGGATGGCAAATATGAGTTGTACTCAAATTTGTCTTCAACTGATAAAGAGGATCTTCAAAAGATTCATGGTAAGCGGCTTACACGTCTTGAACCTCATATCAAGGAACACACCACTCTTTCCCGACTTCAGTCTCTAGATTTGGAGGTTGGTGAAATGAAATCTTCCCTACTGGCATTACATGATAAAGTGTCTACTCTTACTTTTATGTTAGACTCTTTTATGAAAGAAATGAAGGGAATGGTAGTAGAAGATGTGGTAGTGGAAGAAGAGGTCGATGATGGTGATGCTGCTGTACCTCAAGAGGCTGAGGCTAAGGAGAAGGATAAAGAGGGTGAAAAGAATGGAGATGATGAAGTTACTGGTGAGGGTCAAACTATTGATGTGAATATTGCTGAGACCACTCCAATCCAAACAATCAATCCAACCGTTGATGAAACAATTACCCCTGGACAATCCAAACCTTCCAAGAAAAGGAAGAGAAGGTCTAGGAAGTAATTTTTGTTGATTATGCATGTTATGGCTTTGATGAACAATATTTTCTTTTCGGCAAACAATATTTTCTTTTGTTAATCCCAACATTTTATAACTCCTTGTTTACTTTTTGATGAAAGTCAAAAAGGGGGAGAAATATATATGTATATTATGTATGTATGCATGCTATACTCTCTTGCTCTACTTGCTTTATATTTTGATAATGTTTTGCATGATTGCGCATGATTGCTTGCTTATACATGTTCTGATATATTATGTTCTGAAAAATTGTTAAATGTTTTGCTTAAATGTTTTGCTCTGATAAATTGTTCTGTATGCTTAACATTCATGCTTAAGGGAGACATAATGTATATGTATTTAGTTGCATAACTTGATATTTGATTGCTGATTATAGATTATTATTCATAATCATAACTTGATAATCATGTCTTTAATAATAAAGTTTTTGAAATGATATTGATGACTATCATATTTGCATGTATTATGATTGGATATTTGTTTACATAAACAATGATTGTAATAATATGATATAATACTGTTCTGTTTTGAAACTGTTCTTAAAATCTTGAAGAATGTTTCTGAAAAATGATAAAGTCTCGAAAATGTTTTTATATATTATTATTATTCGTGCTTTTCATTTCATTATAACTTAGAAATATGATTTAGGTAAATATGGTTTTGACTTTCATCAAGGGGGAGATTGAAGACTCAACTCTCTTAAATAATAAGGAAAGATTAAAGACTTAATTCTCTTGGATGATGATAATTCAAAACACATATTGTTTAAACAAATAAATTAAGTAATTACATTTAATTGTTTAAGTAAGTTTAAAATCATATTTGATACACATTTGATTTATATTTTTAAGTAAGAAGTCGATGGAATATGCTTAAAGAACTTAAGTTTATTTTAAAGTGATTTTATAAGTTCTGAAATATGTTTCAAAGTCTTGAAGATAATTACGTTCTTAATCAGGTTAGTTTCGTAATTATATTTGAAATATTTTAATAGGTCAATGTTCCTTGAAATTATATTTGAAATATTTTAATAGGTCAAGGTTCATTAAAATTAACATTGGATATTATTTGAATAAAGTTTAAATATTTTGTTATACATTGTTGCTTAACGTTTAAATATTTCATATTTAAACTTAGATTTAAAATATGTGGTTAAAATCAATTTGATAATTAAATATAGTACAAGGTACACATGTTTTATTATTAATTGTACACGGCTATATTTAAGCAAGATCTAGATTTACTATTATTTGGATGAAATTTGAATTTATGCTAAAAATAGTAAATAGCGATCCTAAAAAATAGGAATTAATTTAAATGGTTATTTAAATGTTGATAAATCTGGTTTATGCTTATTATTCAATATCTTGTATAAGTACTAACATGGCAGCATAGCATTGGACAATTACAAACACAATGACGAAATTATTATTAAGCTGTCAGTACACGTCAGTTTGAAGATAACCTCAAGATCTTGAAGTCAGGCGCTGAAAGACCAGGTCAACAGAAAATAACGGATAGGAGCCTTCTTGTTTTTGAAGATGTGTTGAGGCGTACACTATATATATGAGGCTTCCGTCCAGAACTAAGAAAACATCTTGATACACCTTTTCTTACAACTTTCTATCTTGATTTAAGATTTCTCTAAGTGTTTAAAGAGTTGTAATTCTTAGTTCATCTAGCTCTTACATTTGTAATAGGCTTAAGAGTTCAAAAAGAGTTAGATTAAGTTTAATACGCCTAATCAAGAATACTTTTCAAAGTGTTCAACTTGTGAATCTCTATTGTGAGATTTGGGATTTTGCTTTTATTAAAGGGACTTGTAATACGGTTCTTCAAGGGGAAGAACGTGGTGAGAGGAGATAGTGAGATCTTCTTGGTTGTATTAAAGTCGGATTAATAAAAGGCGTTGAAATCCTACGGGTTGAAAGAGAACCCATAGGCGGGGAGTAGGTTGGTTAGAACCGAACCTCGTTAACATATCGTGTGTTATACTTTAAAGTTTATTTTTCCGCACATACGTTATAGTTTACGAATTGGCTCAAAACTGTTCCAGCAGACAAGTTTTGACAGACTCCTCAAACTCTTGAGACAAACTGCCAGAAAATTTTAAAAGTCCAAACTCTCTATTCACCCCCCCTTTAGAGAGTATTCTACCTCCTATTAACTTTCAAAAATGTTGGGCCTCTTCGAGGTCTAATTATTTAGGAAGTAAAAACACATTACTGAAGCTTAGTTTAGAGAATTTGAGCATGCTTGATTTATATGTATAATTACATATATTTATTTCTATTGCAGGACTGTTGTGCGACCGTGGTTTGGATTTAGTGTGGTTGACTTGCATCAGTTGCCTCTTGCTGTATGGGAGAGATTTAATGTATCCCCAACTGACTCATATGTTGTTGTCAAAGAGGTGATTAGATGCTTCAATGGTTTCCATATTGTAGTTGTATAATTAGATTTTATTTGCATATCCTGAATGCTGTGAAGGGTGTTATTTCAATATCAGGTATATAAAGGTTCAGTTGCTTATGAAAAAGGTGTATGCCCTGGTGATTTAGTTGCTACCTGTAATGGAATTGCGATACATTCTGCCAAGCAGGTATGATATTTATGAGCCATTGATATATTAAGGTGTAAAATTACAGTTTTAAATCATGATAGTCATCATCTCATTCTCTGATGAGGTCCTTTTAAAATGCAATAAAATTTTCCCAATTTTTAGCTTTTTTGTTGCATTATGACATCTTTGGATCAATTCATATTATTCCCACTTGAGGGACTTGTTGATAAATAGTCAAAATATCCTTTTTTAAAACTTTTAAATGCATATCATGTATGAGCAAGATCTTTCCAGTTCATGAGTGTGGGAGCTTCTCTTCCAGTTCCATGGGCTGATGTTGAGATAAAGACAAGGATAGAAATTGGATGCCTATTTTTTAGCTGACAGTACTCATATTCCAAAGTTGAGAGATGTGGTTATCTTGCTTTGCTGCAGAATAATAGACTTTTAGTTCCCTATTTATGTAGTCCTGGTTTTTAAGCAGTTTGATCTCAATCCTTTTGCTGATAACTTGAAATGATAAGTTCTTGATAGAGCTTATTGGTATCAATATATTTTCTTATCTTTTCCGTAAAATGGTTAGTTAGATACTTGGTGATCATCAGAGGGATGGGAATTGGGAATGAACACAAACTACACATAGCAAAGCGATTTGTCACAGGAAATATTTTTTGGTTCACCCACTTGTTTGCCATGATTCAGAATTTTATATTATATATTGCTTAGGTGGCATAAAAATTTGAGCGAGATAAATGAAAAAGTTGATCTCAGAGATTAATGGGAACTCTACCTTACTCGCTCCTCTCGTTTTGTTTTTTTCGTTTATTGTGATTGATTTTCAAAAAATAAAAAATTAGAAATTGAATTCATTTATTTGCCATTCAAAAGTCTTATCTGCAATTCAATATTATGTTTTTTGTTTTTGGTAATGTCAATTTTATGTGTTTGCTATTGTGATTATGTTGTCGTTTTGCCTTTTGTTTTCTCCTAGTGTAACGCCATGGATATGATGTTGGAGGGAACCTCAGTGTATTCTAATCCAATGTCGAGCCATTACGTTTCTTATCCGATGCATATTCCACCTCTACATCATCGATTCCCCGAGAAAAGCGGGACTTACTCAATTGATGCTGGTTTCGATCAATCTCCAGACTTGAAAAGTTTGTAATTGATTCTTTCCCTTATGTTAGTTTAGTTGCTTACTGTATATTTGATCATTATTTCAATGTTTATTACTCTACAGAAATTTACGATCACTATACTAAAGGAAAACCTTCCGTTCGAGTAGTTTCGCAATTGTCTCCTAAAGGTGGTGCTATAGAAATTTATTGTTTATGCTTTTCTTAAACATATTATATTATATTGCTATGGTAATTGTTTTGTACTATATGATTTTGGTTTATGTCATGAGGTGTGTGAATGTGTCAAAGGTTTATACTTCCTGTGAATTCTTTATCCGACCACTTACGGGATTCAGGCTTTGATTGAATTGTTATGTATGACGTTGCAGATTTTGCTTCCTCCACGGCCAAGCCTGTGACTGTGCTGAAAAAGAAGGTTGAATATTTTCAACTCTTACCGTCTGTTGTATCAGTGTCTTCCTTTTATGGTAACTAAATATTTATTTTTTCTTCTTCATAATGACATTATTATTATAAAGTAGGGCAAAGTAAAGTAGATTAATTCTGATTTCTTGTCCTAGGTGTTGATAGAACAATCGATTGCTCTGGACTTGTAATTGAATGGGATGCAACTAAAAATGAAGCAGTCATTTTGACTTCGGCAAAACTTCTTTTAAGCCCCGTCCGTGAAACTCGAGAAAATTATGTTAGTTAATGTTCATTTGTTGTAATCTTTTCTATTAAATGAATTAGACTTAAGTAATATCTTTTTTCCCCCTAGATCATTGTAAGGCTGGCAGATGGAAATTTATTACTTGGGAAGGAAGATTATGTTGATTATCATCACAACCTTCTCACCCTCAGGGTTAAGTCAACAATGGAAATTAAAGCGGTAGACTTGAGGTCTAAGCAAGTTGATTGGGGTGATCTAGTCGATGGAATGAAAGTGACAACACTAGGTCGTATGTTTCCCTTCTGTAGCTTGTTTGACCATGGCGGAGAGTTACTTTTGCAATACCCTTACTTTGGTTGTGGAGAACTTTTGAGATCTTCTTGCCATGTTCATCCGGTATTTTCTTTACTCTTTTTATTTGATGCATTATTATTTGGAGCGGGTTTTTATTAGCGTAATTTGTTTTAAATATATTTATGCACTATTAGATGAGAATATTACATGTTGATTTGCATAGTGAATAAAGAAGCACATGGGGTTATCAATTTGACTTAATAGTGATATTTCAAGTTTGTTCAGTAGCATATATTAATCTCATGGACTTAAAGTTGCATTGATGTTTTTGTTTATTATATTAAAGTTAAAACTCCAGAGAATTGTATTCAATCACACAAGCTTGAATTTTTCCAACGATGACTTGCTCTTGTCCGGTTATTGTTTTAATAGCAGTAATTTTTTTGTATGTGTTGACAAAAAAAAATTCTTAAACAGGAGACCGAAGGAGGACCACTTATCACTGATGATGGATTTGTGGTCGGGATTAACTTTGTCGATAATTACGGTTTTGGCAATCCACTTCCTACTCCAGTTATCCTAGCTAGCTTGGATTTGTGGAAGTCTTATAGGTATGATTTGTAATGTCGTCTCATATGTCAATCTTTATGATCAATGCCTTTTGTGTCTACCAAAAAATGTTTTATCCATTGTTTCTTCTTTTCCACTATGTTAGTATTTTGGATGAATTTTTCTAATCTTCTTATTTAAAACTTTTGTGTATGATTTGTGATCTTTGTGTAAAAGGTCCAACATATTTCATTAATCTTTAGGTTTTGAATTGATTGATTGAGTACCAAGTGGGTTTCAAATTTACGATTTCGTCTCACGATTGTTTGCCTATAGCTTACCTACCAAAAGTTGAGATCAATCAATCAAAGCCTGAATCTATATGAACCAAAAAGATTATTCCATGCGATCATCAACAAGGATTCTCCCCCTTTATCCCTTATGATCCAAAACCTCATCCTCAAGCAAATCCATTTGCTTCATATCTTTCCAAAGCCTTTCCTGCCATGTTATCTTCAGTCTCCCACGACCTATTTTAAGCTCCTTGCGATCCTCCCACCTTAACGTGTTCCTTCTTAGAGCCCACCATTTTGTACCATACAACAGTATTATTATAGCTGTCCTATAGAATTTCTTCAACTTTAAAGGGATGCTTTGATCACACAACATGCTAGTTGTTATCCATTTTAGCCAAAAGTTGAGATCACCAGTGAAATTCAGTCGCGACTAAAGTTCATCTTTGTTGGAGATCGATTTGATTTTTGTGGTCTAGCACTCTGAAGAAAGAGAATAGCAAGAGAAAGGAATAAAAGCACAAAGAGAAGAGGAGGAAAGATAAATACAAGTGCGAGCGATTGTTGAACAAGTAGGAAGGACACTAAATGTATATTATTAAAATGTTGGGCCTCTTTGGGGTCTAATTATTTAGGGAGTAAAAACACATTACTTAAGCTTAGTGTAGAGAATTTGAGCATGCTTAATTTATATGTATAATTACATATATTTATTTCTATTGCAGGACTATTGTGCGACCGTGGTTTGGATTTAGTGTGGTTGACTTGCATCAGTTGCCTCTTGCTGCATGGGAGAGATTTAATGTATCCCCAACTGACTCATATGTTGTTGTCAAAGAGGTTATTAGATGCTTCAATGGTTTCCATATTGTAGTTGTATAATTAGATTTTATTTGCATATCCTGAATGCTGTGAAGGGTGTTATTTCAATATCAGGTATATAAAGGTTCAATTGCTTATGAAAAAGGTGTATGCCCTGGTGATTTAGTTACTACATGTAATGGAATTGCGATACATTCTGCCAAGCAGGTATGATATTTATGAGCCATTGATATATTAAGGTGTAAAATTACAGTTTTAAATCATGACAGTCATCTCATTCTCTGATGAGGTCCTTTAAAAATGCAATAAAATTTTCCCAATTTTTAGCTTTTTTGTTGCATTATTACATCTTTGGATCAATTCATATTATTCCCACTTGAGGGACTTGTTGATAAATAGTCAAAATATCCTATTTTAAAAAAACTTTTAAATGCATATCATGTATGAGCAAGATCTTTCCAGTTCATGAGTGTGGGAGCTTCTCTTCCAGTTGCATGGGCTGATGTTGAGATAAAGACAAGGATAGGAATTGGATGCCTATTTTGTTAGCTGACAGTCATATTCCAAAGTTGAGAGATGTGGTTATCTTGCTTTGCTGCAAAATAATAGACTTTTAGTTCCCTATTTATGTAGTCCTGGTTTTTAAGCGGTTTGATCTCAATCCTTTTGCTGATAACTTGAAATGATAAGTTCTTGATAGAGCTTATTGGTATCAATATATTTTCTTATCTTTTCCGTAAAATGGTTAGTTAGATACTTGGTGATCATCAGAGGGATGAGAATTGGGAATGAACACAAACTACACATCGCAAAGCGATTTGTCACAGGAAATATTTTTTGGTTCACCCACTTGTTTGCCATGATTCAGAATTTTGGATTATAGGAAGTGAGTTGTTCTTATGGAATTGAAGGACAAATAATATCATTGGGTTTCTGCAGTTTTAAGCTGTGCTATCTATAATTGATGTTCTTTATCCTTGGCAGTATTTGCAGCTATTGTTCGACGGATCCTATATGGTGACTGCTAGTGGTGATTCTAATATGGTTCATCAAAGTTTTAAAGTGAGTATGATTACTCTATTGTCAGTTTTGGATTTCTGGTCAGCATGTTAGTGATATCTTATATTTGCATCAGGTTGTTATTCAATCAAATGATCGTCATATCGGTGAAATTAGCATCGAAGCTGATAATGTAGTTGTTGTTCATAAGAGGTTTTGTGAATGGTAATCTTCCTTAGTACTCCTATAATTGATTGGACTTGTTTGGTTAGAGATGTGTTTTGTTTTTGGTTGTCCTGTAATGTTTTTTTTGCTTTCAGTTGGCTTTGTTTAGAAACTGAGTGGACATTCAATAAAATTGGATCTCAAAGAAATGTAATTACCATTCACAAAACCTCTTATCAACAACAACTACATTATCAGCTTCGATGCTAATTTCACCGATATGACGATCATTTGATTGAATAACAACCTGACAATAGAGTAATCATACTCACTTTAAAACTTTGATGAACCATATTAGAATCACCACTAGCAGTCACCATACAGGATCTGTCGAACAATAGCTGCAAATACTGCCATGGATAAAGAACATCAATTATAGATAGCACAGCTTAAAACTGCAGAAACCCAATGATATTATTTGTCCTTCAATTCCATATGAACAACTCACTTCCTATAATCCAAAATTCTGAATCATGGCAAACAAGTGGGTGAACCAAAAAATATTTCCTGTGACAAATCGCTTTGCTATGTGTAGTTTGTGTTCATTTCCAATTCCCATCCCTCTGATGATCACCAAGTATCTAACTAACCATTTTACGGAAAAGATAAGAAAATATATTGATACCAATAAGCTCTATCAAGAACTTATCATTTCAAGTTATCAGCAAAAGGATTGAGATCAAACTGCTTAAAAACCAGGACTACATAAATAGGGAACTAAAAGTCTATTATTCTGCAGCAAAGCAAGATAACCACATCTCTCAACTTTGGAATATGAGTACTGTCAGCTAAAAAATAGGCATCCAATTTCTATCCTTGTCTTTATCTCAACATCAGCCCATGGAACTGGAAGAGAAGCTCCCACACTCATGAACTGGAAAGATCTTGCTCATACATGATATGCATTTAAAAGTTTTAAAAAAGGATATTTTGACTATTTATCAACAAGTCCCTCAAGTGGGAATAATATGAATTGATCCAAAGATGTCATAATGCAACAAAAAAGCTAAAAATTGGGAAAATTTTATTGCATTTTAAAAGGACCTCATCAGAGAATGAGATGATGACTATCATGATTTAAAACTGTAATTTTACACCTTAATATATCAATGGCTCATAAATATCATACCTGCTTGGCAGAATGTATCGCAATTCCATTACAGGTAGCAACTAAATCACCAGGGCATACACCTTTTTCATAAGCAACTGAACCTTTATATACCTGATATTGAAATAACACCCTTCACAGCATTCAGGATATGCAAATAAAATCTAATTATACAACTACAATATGGAAACCATTGAAGCATCTAATCACCTCTTTGACAACAACATATGAGTCAGTTGGGGATACATTAAATCTCTCCCATACAGCAAGAGGCAACTGATGCAAGTCAACCACACTAAATCCAAACCACGGTCGCACAACAGTCCTGCAATAGAAATAAATATATGTAATTATACATATAAATCAAGCATGCTCAAATTCTCTAAACTAAGCTTCAGTAATGTGTTTTTACTTCCTAAATAATTAGACCTCGAAGAGGCCCAACATTTTAATAATATACATTTAGTATCCTTCCTACTTGTTCAACAACCGCTCGCACTTGTACTTATCTTTCCTCCTCTTCTCTTTGTGCTTATATCCCTTTCTCTTGCTATTCTCTTTTTTCATAGTGTATTGATAATGCTTTGAAACAATGAATATGATAATTAATTACTGCGTGTACGTACCTACAAGCGTCACTGCACGACCAAAGTTACAAAAATCACCCAACTAAGGTTCTACTTTCCTCTTATGAACTGAAAACCTATACAAGCTAGGAATAGAACTAATAAGCCTAATTGTCTCCACTTAAGAGCATCTAACATCTACAACAAGCTAACATTCACCCATTCAAAGTAACTTCCACTTATTCTAACGCATACTAGACCAATTCACATTACTCAATCTATACTTGTTCATAAGTTATAACATTAACTCAACAATCAAATGAGCTTTTACATCCACTAAACCAAGGATCAAATAAGCTTTCACAACAACAAAGTGTACTTTAAGACCATTTCTTTAAACCTATGGGACTCGAGTAAGAAGACCATATCACCATGTCATGTCATCAACTAATAACACTTGTACAACAACACTAATACTAATAACTTGAAATAATGTTGATGTTAGTAATAACCTCAAGTTGTCGTATAACTCACTACAACATACAAAATTACTCACAATGGAAAAGAACATGAAAAGAAACACTTCCTCTAATAATTAGCAACAATAACAACAATAGTTTCTCTCGATTTCCACAACAATAAAATTAAACTCTAATAGCTACGATCGTAACACAATTAACTAGCAATAATACTCAATAATATAAACAATAACCACCATCATTTATTATTATTATTATTATTATTATTATTATTTTAATAATACAAGTGACATTTAACACCCATTTTTGGGACTAATAAATTCAACCATCGATTCTACATTTATCACCATTCACAATATAATCATATATTCAAATCTCATACCAATTTATTAAAGTTATAAAACATCCCTAAACACAAAAGTAGTACAACTATCATTTATATTCATACTTTAAACCTTAATTCATAAATATATTCAATTCATAAATCCAACTCTTACTCATAGCAAGATTCAATAAATAAAAGAAAGAAAGAAATAATACAAAATCATCATAAGACTCATAAACTTATTAAAAAAATCCCAATTAAAACAAGAAAGAAAATCAATTAGAGGAAGGTGAGATGTCTTACAAAGGGGGATTAGAAATGGGTGAGAGTATAGGTGGTTGTTGTGGTGGTGTGGAGCACAAGGATGGTGGAGGAGGCTGCGGGGGCTGCATCACAGCAGCTTGCTACTGCTAGGTGGTGAAGCAAGGTTGGTGGCTGCCGGCTGCTCACAGTGAGGGAAAACGGGGGAAAAGTCGGTTGCTGCTTTTGGAGGAGGAGGAGGAGTGGCGAATGGCGTTTCTGTGGGGCCGTGCAGCAGGCTGGTGGTGGCACAGCTGCTCACTGGCGGCGCAAGGGGAGAAGAGAGAAAGAAGGAGAAGGAGGAGAAGGAGAGTGACGGCTAGGTTTTGAGCAATGAGGGTTTTATGCTATTTTTTTATCATTGTTATTCTTATTATTATTATTATTATTATTATTATTATTATTATTATTATTATTATTATATTTATTTATCTCGATTCATTTTCTTGCGAGACTCAACTAAGAGATTCACCTTCGTGGGCTCACACATTTTCTTAAAATAATCATTTTGATTCGAACCTCTTTATTTTATAATCGTAACTATATTAAACTAATTAATATAATTGTAAAATCTTTAAAAACTATTAAAATATTAAATAATTACGTCATTAAAATCTCAGTGTATTACAATAAAGCTTGTTTTCTTGGTCTATAATTGCATTATTTATTTCGCTACACTAGTGAGGGGTATTTTGGTCATTTTACTACTTGAAGTATATTTTTATGTATATTGCTTGGTTTGATCATAATATGAGCTACAGGGTGTTATCCCCATGATTTAGAGCACCGAAGAAGCTAAAGTCAATTTTTGGAGCATTTTACCGCAACCTCCTGGAAAATAGTCGATTGAGCAGCAGCCTGGACCCCAACTAACTCAGTCGGGGAACTGATAGTCAGGGAAGCCAGCTGACTGACATTCATGGTAGCCGACTGAATAGCAGATTGATTCTCTCGGCTTTTATGCACTTGTTTCGTGATTTTTAGTTTGTTTTATTAGAAAATTTTGTACGAGGTATAAATACACACTTAGGGTTTACTTCATTTTAGGCTTTAATATCATACAATTTTAGATTAGTTTTAAGTCTTCTAGGGAGATTTCATTCTACGCTTTACAGTTTTCAGTACCCTTTTCATTCCCGAACATTGGTTGATCGTTCCTTCGTTATGTAAGGTCTAGTTATTGTTATTCAACACTTTATTTATCATTCCCTTTTATTATTTTATGATCTTGTTATTGTTTTATCATATGATTTTCTATTTTAATATTATTATGTCATACTTTGTTATTTTCGTTATGGTTTCATCTTCTTTGTTAAATATGCGTGAGTAGCTGTCTTTCTGGGGCTGGAAGCCATGTATATATGAAGGGATTATATAATTCATCATGTTGTGCGACAACGAAAGTAAAGATCGAAAACAATAACGGAAAGCAATAAAGATTCAAACAAACAATAAAGAAATCACACCGAGAAATTAACATGGTTCACTATCAATGTGATAAGTACATCCAGGGGCATCGAGAATAAACTTTTCACTATAAATTGGAAGATTACAAGATGAACGAGAAACCACAACAATGGCTCTCCAAGCTTTTCCTATCAGTTTTCCTCACTTTGTGTTTCATGCATCATCATACCCTAATTCTAACTACAAGAGGGGCTTATATAGTATGTCACTTAATGAAAAGAAATTAAGTTAACAGTTACAAATAAAATGGCCCAAAAACTAAGTAACCATCAAAAGAACGTGCGAAAACTGAAAACCCGCAAAAAATTGCACTAGTCGTGGCTCGCGTACTAAGTCGTGGCCCCCGACCTACCTGTTTTCCAAAACAGTAGTTTTTCCTTCAAAAACTCGCGACACACGACCAAACGTACGGAATGCGACCTGGGCGTTTTCCAATCCAGTATCTACTCCGCACCCTACGCACTTCGACCCATTTCTTGATTCATCTTAAAACCCGATCCTAGACTCGGTTCAAGTCACAAAATCCCAACACATCATGTGATTGTAATGTCGAGTCTTTCTTGATGTTGGGATTGAATTGTTGAATTTACTTGTTCGGGCCAGACTTGTGAATTAGATCTGGTATAAACCATATTTACTGAAAAGGGGGATCATTATAGACTACCCAACTACATAGCGGGTTGAACTTTGAATGCAAAAGCTTCATGGGAATGCTTGAGGTATTAGGTCATCGACGAAGACCTTAACATGTCCGTGATTTGGTCATATTTTGTTCTTATCCCTGAATTTCTGACCAAAGCCTTAGGTTTTCATTATTTGATTTACATATCGTTTTATTCATTTTATTAGTTTATACTTTAACTTTTATTAAATTAATCGGTTAATTAGTTTAGAAATTGTATTAAAGACAAACAATCGTTCTTTGTGGATTCGACCCTACATATTAACTATACTTAGGAAGTATTTAGGAATTTATTTTTGGAGAGGTGACAACGACCTTGTTCAAATATCATACCCACTGTAACAGACTCAAATATCTTAATCTTAATATTCCGATTAATTATTCCGAATTTTCAATTTAAATCCTTAATCCTTTGCTTATCTAATTCAAATCACCTTTAATTCCTATATTTTTTTTTCGACTTTGTAACTTCTTTCAAATATTAAACTTAAAAAAAATATCTTAAATTTAAGCACTAAAATATTATTTTATTATTTTACACTACGAAAAGTAAAATTTTAATATTATGTTTACGGTTTTGTAAAAACGTCACGTTTTAATTTCGTTTCTTTAAACTAACTTTACTACTTATCATTTTAACCTTACAACTTTGATTTAATTATTTTATACCAAAACAAAAAATTAACCATATTTTTATTATTAACTTTAAGTATAGTTTAAACCAAAATTTTCTTAGTAAACTATCATATTTTCATAATCAAACCTTAATCAAACTTTTCTATTATTCTAAAACATTTCACTTGTATAAACTAGAACAAAAATTTAATGAACCAAAACCCTTTCTATATGATTCCATGATGTTCATCACTTACATAAGCTATCTCCATTTCCTTACACAAGTTAACCTTCTTCTACATTCCAAGGTCTTACACATTCACTTATACACTCCAACTCTTACACATTTACTTACACACTTTAAATCACTTACACAAGTGAACTTTCTTTTATACTCCAAACACTTTTTTTCATACAATCTAATGAACTACAAAGTTGTCCAAACCTATTATAAATACCCCCTTTAGCCATGAGATCACTTGCACTCCCATAATCAAATCTTTCTACCATTCTTTCTTATATCTTCACTTCATTAACATCTTACTAACTTTATACCTTTTTATTAGTTGAAGAATCAAATGAAGATGAAACTTGATCTTATCACTTCTTAAGCTAATAATCATCAACTTTTGAAAAGTCAAATATATTATCATTTTGGAGCCTGAATATCATTTTTTTGGGTAATTGAAGGTCTACTTCTTTGAAGCTTGAAGCCTATCATTATTTTTTGAGTTCTTATTTTCCTATCATTATTCTCTTGCTTGGTTTTGTACCACCTTTGGAGGAAAATGGTATACATTTTCTTAACTCTCTTGTTATGTGATATTTATTTATGGCTACTTGATACTATAAAAAGCATGATCAACATGGTTTTATTTTATTCATTCAAGCTTTATAAGGTTATATTAAAGTCATATCAAGTTTAGTAATATTTTCGTAAAAACAATAATACTTTTGGGGAACTCAAAAACAATAAAAAAAAAGAGGTTAAATAGGAAATAAATATTAAATGAACTATTCTTAACTTGTAACTTTTTGGAACACTCCTATAACATGTTGAATCACATGATGATCCTTGGGCAAATTGTCGTGGACCCTATAGACTTTAATTATCTTTATATCGATTTATGGCTAAAATTATCGTATTAATTATTTAAAATAATAATAATGAATTTTATTGGTTAAATAAACTTATCTCTTTAAAATGATTCCATTTCATCTTGGTATTTTGATAAAAAATTTATTTTGAACATTTGTAATTATAAAGAATTATGAATCAGTTTATCGGTAAAATAGTCAAACTAACTTGTTGAAATGCTTAGCATTGTTTTTCTTGAACTTTTTAGTCAAAGACTAATCTCATTTATATTTTGGACCCTTAATAATTTGTCAGGTTATTTTTCATAGTTATGATAGACTCGTTGACTTATATGATTATCTATGACATAATAATGACTTAATTTAGCCTTTGGAATCTTAGTATAGTTATGAAAATTTATTATTTAATTAATATTAATTTATTAAATAACTATTAATTTGTTTCTATTAAAAAGGTAGAACTGTCTAAATTTTGACTAGTGAAAGTTTGACTTATAAGAATGTAAACTATTTCGGTTTAGAGTCTTGTTTGATGTTGCATGACATTGATTGTATGACTCTGTTAGTAAGGTAATGTCGAACCATGGACCGACATGTAAAATTCCGACGTCCGTGTTAGCCGGCACATAAAATGCGGTGTCAGACGGGGGGTCCGAAAAAACCCATCATGTGAAGTCTCGAGCATAACAGTATTGAGAGGAGTGACAAATTCCAACCACAGTTAGGGTTTAGAACTACGGTCCTCACCTAACCACACCCTTACATATATCAGTAGTCATTATTGTTATGAACTTGTGATGTGCTAGAATGGTAAAGTTATGAGGCTTAATCGAACTTGATTGAATAAGCATTAAGGTTACCAAGTATTTAGTAGTAGTAATGAACTTCTGCAAGTATTGAGAAAGTAACTTAATGGCTTAATAAAGGGCAATAATGAGTAATAACCTTCTATATTGTGCTTGATGATTATTTTGTAAGTATGAATTAACTATCGCATCATAAGCTTGTTGAGGAAATTGTACTCGGCTTTATCGTTGACAGACTCAATCGGCTGTCATCCGTATTATGAATGACAGTATTTTGCAGGAAAATTTAGCTCAGGTTTCGATCCAGGCCGCAACTTTAATTATTCTATCGAGGACTTAGCTACATTGATTTAACTTGATGACTTTGATGATTATAATGTACTTATTTTTTTTATCGTATTTAAGCAAACCTTATGTTATATTTTCTCAGTTGCAATTTTTTTTTAACTTTTGTTTTAAACGGTTTTAGTTTTAATGGTTTTTAGCAGTTCGACATTTTACATTTCCGCATTATTTTATTAATGTTAATTATGTATCGAGAGTGCCGCTCGTGCTACACCCATATTCGGATTCGTATTCGAGATCCAAATCCGTATCTAGCCCGTTTTAAATGGAAATTAAAAATAATATTTGGATACGTAAAAATGGATCCGGGTTTACAAATAGGGCCGGATCTAGAACCGTTCTACCCATGATTCACAAAAAAAAACCAACACAAAACAAGTACATATTTATAGATTATAAGACAAAAGGTACAACGCTACGACCTACGAGCATTTAAAATGTTTTAAACTAAAAAATAATAAACTATTGAACACAAATCTATATAACAAACTATAAACCCTAATTTTCTTGATAATAACACAACACAAGTACTAAAATACATATTAACATATTAAAAGACAAACCCTAAAACATCAATCCTTCATTAAAAAAACCATAAATCCTAATTTACTTGTTAAAAATACAACTAATGTATATGTTAACATATTCAAAGACATGAGATAGAAGGTTACAAGCATTTAAAAAGATCTTAAATCTCAAATGACAAATTCTAAATCACCATTCATGCATAAAAAAATCATAAACTCTAGCTTACTTGTTTATAACACAACACGATTACATATTAGCAAATTTAAAGACATAATGTAAAAGACTACAATAAAAAGATCTCAAATCTCAAATGACAAATCCTAAATCACCATTCATGCATAAAAAAATCATAAACCCTAGCTTACTTGTTTATAACACAATACAAGTACATATTAACAGATTTTAAAAACATGATGTAAAATGCTACAAGCATTTAAGAAGATCTTAAATCGAAAATGATAAACCCTAAAAAAATAATCAGGCATAACACAACCCATAAACACTAAATTACTTTTTAATTACACTACACAAAAGTACATATTTACATATTAAAAGGCATAAGGTACAAACCTATAGGTATTTAAAAAATCCCAAATCACATTTAACAAAACCTTAAAACACACATGATTAGAAATGCCAATAGAGATGGTCTGTTCAGACCTAGATCCGTTTTTTAAGTGAGATTCGTATTCAGATCCAAATCCGTTGAGTCGAAGGTGGATTTTTCTAATATTTTCCTTTTTCATAATTTTTTTTATCCTAGTTGTACTTTAGTTTACACTTGGACATATTTGAACCACTTAAACCTTGACATTTGGTTGGAAATTTGAGAGGGTACCATGTGAAATTTGACAACTCTTTTAATTAGTTGTATGATGTTGTCATTAGGGCTGCACACGGTCCGGTCTGGTCTGGTTTGACAGAAAAATCAGACCAGACCAGAAATTCCGGTCTGGAAATTTTCCAGACCAGACCAGACCAGTCAAGAGACCAGACCAGACCGTTCTAGAACGGTCTGGTCTGGTCTGGTCTACGGTTTTTTTTTTTTTTTTTGTATTTTTTTAATTGAGTGAAAATCTAAGATAAACGATAATCTGTAAACAAAATACATCATCAACATATTGACATTCAACATATCAAACGAGTAATACCAACATATTAACATTCAACATTCAACATAATTAGCAATTTAACATTCAGAATTTCAGAATGTTGATTCTTCCAATACTAGAAATCTACAATCAAACAAAATGGTGATTATTCAAAATTCCAATCAAACCCTAAAACTGAAAATTAAGCAATTACACATGTTAAACATAAAACAGAAGTCAACAAACGGTTAGATTTAATATCAGTTGCTATATCATGTTCACGGGAATTGACTGTGAAATATATGTGAATTATATTCTTGTATGATTGCTTAGTAATTGTCAAGATTGCTTAGATTTAATATCAGTAATACCAACATAGTCAAGATTGCTTAGTCAAGTTGTAACACAGACCACCAATTATTAACATAAAATGCCAAATTGTCAATGGAGGATGAAATGGAGGATGCCAAACAAAAACCCTAAAAATCAAAAACTGATAAAAAAACCCTAAAAATCAAAAAAATCAACCAATATACTTACATTACGAGATTCTACACTTGATTCCGTGGTGAATGGTGAGATTGGAGAATGAAGATTGGAGGACTGTCGACTTTGAAGCTTGAAGGAGGCGTCTTTGAAGGAAGCAGAGGCGTCTGGCGTCTTTGAAGAGAGGTCGATGGGTTGAAGCTTGAAGAGTTGAAGGAAGCGAGGCGTCTTTGAAGGAGGTCGATGGGTAGAAGCTTGAAGAGTTGAAGGAAGCGAGGCGAGGCTGTGCAGGAGGCGAGGTCGAGGAAGAGAGGAGAATGGGAGAAGGCGAGGAATGAGAGAGGAGGCGAGGAATGGGAGAGGCAGCCAGCAGGAATCACGACTAGTTGCCCTAATCCCCTAAAATTTGATTTTATTACGGTTTTCCGGTCCGGTCTGGTCTGAAAATTTTAAAACCGGGACCGGACCGTTTTGGATTACGGTCTGAAAAAAAAAACCAGACCAGACCATTTAGACCGTAGACCAGACCAAATATTAAATTTACGGTTTGGTCCGGTTTGGTTTACGGTTTAGACCAAATCGTGTTCAGCCCTAGTTGTCATAAATATCTTTCTAATTTTTTTTTCTTTTTCCTAATTTTTTTTTATCCTAGTTGTACTTTAGTTTACACTCGAACATATTTGGACCACTTAAACCTTGACATTTGGTTGGACATTTGAAATAGTGCAATGTGAAATTTAACAACTCTTTTAATTAGTTGTATGATTTATGTCTCAAAGATTGGACCGAGAACAAATTTATTTTGATGATCAATCACTTATTTTACAATGATACTATAAAAAATTCAAAGGTAAATTTAAAACAAAATCAAATGATGTGGTTAATATTTAAAAATTTATACTTAAGGAGGTTTGAATCCAAGTTAATACGCTAAATTTTCTATCTACTTAACCAGCACATATGATTTTATATATAAGAATAATATTATCATTTGACATTATTCATTAACCTTGAATCTGCGCCTGGTAGATTTACACTTGTAAGTCATTGTAACTCGCACAACTTTAACATAAAGTTATTTTCAATTAGGGAAAATACGGATATTCAGCAAACAAATGTTTGAATTACGAGGTTATATCTTATTACAACGTTTGAATTTTCATAGTTTCTTAAAAGTTATAAGTTTATTTTTTATTAATAGCAATAACCTTCAATGTAATTATATATCGTCTTTCTCAATCTCAAAAAAAATAATCATCTTTCTTTTTAAAAAAAATAACGTTTAGGTAAATTGGTTTTTGTAAGTGGAAAATACAAAAGAAAAATCATTCAATTGAAAGAATTTATTATTAAAAATCAACAAAAAAAATTATCCAGAAAGTCTTTTGTAAAACTGTTGATGAGCTCATATAATTAGTCAATTTTTTTAATTGATCACTTTAAGATTGTAAGTAATCACTTAAATATTATAAATGGTCACTCTAACATTATAAAAACCTAATCACTTTAATATTGTAAGTAATCACTTTAAAACAATAAATATATATTAGATCAGTCCAATAAAAATAGTCTGACCGAGAAACCATTCCATTCCAAAATCGGTGAAATTCATTTTATGGACTAGTGAGAGTCAATGGCATCTTACATATCTACACAAACATCTTTTTTGATATTACCTTTTCCATTCATCTATTTCCTTTTCATATTGATTTATTTTAAATTCCCATTCCTTTGTCCTTTGATTTTATAAGATATTCAATCAATTTTTTCTTTTCTTTCCTTTTACTTTTGATTTTTTTTTTGAAAATCTTGATTTTGTTAGATATCCAATTTGATTTGTATTTCAATCCTCCCTTTTTGTCCTGATTGTATCATATATTCAAATGAATTATCTTGATTTTACAAAATGATTAAACGATTTATTCGTTTTTTTTATTGTCACGTCAGCAAATAACCTGATATTCCAGTCGCTAACAAGTAAAAGTTTGTTGAATGAGACTAAGTTTAAAGTTCATCATAGCGTATACACATACATAAAATTCAACATGATAAACTATTTCTGGTCAAAATTTGACATGTTATATGCAATTTTTAGTTTAAACTGAAGTTTTCTTATGAGTTGAATTTCCCAAAAAACCCTAGATTGTTTATGAGAATAGATCAATCATGTGACGTGTAAATGACTTCTACATTTGTTGGTTCCGACTTCGTTAGTTATACAGTTGATGTACAGTATAATTATGATAGTTCAAACTGAAGTTTTTCTATGAATTGAGTTTTCCGAGAAATTCTGAATTACTGATAATAATTATAAACCAATAACAAAATGCATTACAATTAATTGCATTACTATACAAAATGTAATTTTAAGACTTATTATCATTTGCGGATTTTAGGTTAGCTAACTAGTTGGGATACTTTTTTTCACTTTTATTCTTGTAACATGAGTTTAATTCTCACCATCTATTAAAATAATTAATTTTCTCTATGTCTTTGTATAGATTCTCCAGATACAAAATAACTCATTATATCATCGAAGAATTTTAAATAAATCATAAAAGATTTTACCTAATTTTTTATTCAAATATATTTTTAAAAAAATAGTGAGGTGGGGCATGCACTTTTACCACCTCAACACAACATTTTGCCGATAGGATTCACTCTCCTTAAATTGGTTTTCTAGTCAATCTTTTCTTCTCTATATAAACTTCAAATAGTCCATTTTAGTAGGTTTCTTTTCTTTTTGCCCTTGTTCATTTTCTCTCATTGATTCTGATAAATAGCCTGAAATCCTTGATCAGTTGCTCATTAATCCAATTGAACTTCCCGCTGTTCAATTTGTAAGACCATTTTTTGATTCACCCTTGTTTTTATGTTTTTGAATTTTGTTTATTCATCAATTTGTATGTGCACCAGCTTTGTAAAAAATTAAATTCAAGAAATACCCGTCAAAGAAATCGAAAATGGGAGATGGGTTTTTGCTGCTTGTGAAATTTAATTAAAATGTGAGGCAATAGCGAATAAAGAACAAGAATAAAATCACAATTTTTATTTATACCCAATAAATTTGTGCAATAAATGATTCAATTGAACACTTGATTGATGGTTTTAATACTGATTAATGCATAGTTTGCTCTTTGAGTGGATTAAGTAAACCTGTGAAATGAATGATCATGATTGAAAATTCTCATCAAAGATGTACGTGGGAATAATCAAAATGTTTTGCTTGCAAGTGGGTTGAAGTTAATTTGGATTTTTTATTGTATCAAACATGCTATGGTTGGTGATGTTAATTCTATGTGATTTATTGATTATTATCTTTAGGGTTTAAAATGTGTCTGACTTTGCTTTTTTTTTTTTTTTTTCTTTTTTCTTTTTTTGCTATGGGGGGAAGGTGCTATTATTTGAGGAGGAATCCTTCCTTTAGCGTAGGTGATGTACACCACTCCATTGAT